>NW_015387125.1:110817-120346 GCF_001527695.2 Protobothrops mucrosquamatus | reverse complement strand
GAAAAACCTCTTTACCTTTATAATTTATTTTCTCTATAACTCTTTGTTTTTGTTTCTTTCGTAATTGATAAGCTAACAACCTTCCAGGTTTGTCTGCATTACAAAATGTGTTATGTTTCATATATCTCAAGTTAACTGCCGCTTGATCAGCCATTAACATATTGAACTGTTCTTTCAACATTGCAATAGATACCTTTAAGTTATTATCCGTTGGATTTAAGGAGAAAGCTTTTTCCTTTGCCTTTATTTCTTGTTCTAAGTCCCTGTGCCTTTGTAGTTGCTTTCGCCTATAAGCAGTATTCATTGAAATTAAAGCACCTCTGATAAAGGCTTTGCTTGCATCCCATACCATTGACATAGAAGTGCCTTTATTCATATTCAACATAAAAAAATCCTTTAAGTGATCTTTAAGTTTCTGTACATTAGTTTCATATTTTAATAAGTTCTCATTTAATCTCCAAGTCCTTTTACTTCCACCATCCATTAAAAATTCCATCCATACAGGACTATGATCTGATAAAATCCTAGGAAAAATCTTCACTTTTTTAACCCTAGAGATCAAGTCACTAGTAATCAAAATAAAATCAATTCTAGAGTGAGATTGATGTCTATCTGAAAAAAAAGTAAAATCACTTTCTCCAATATTCCAATCTCGCCATATGTCTTTTAACTCCAAATCTTCTTGCAATGCAAAAAAACTTTTAGGCAATTTAGTTTGAGTTGAAACTTTAGAAAGAGGTTTTTTTTATCTCTTTTAGGGTCTATTACACCATTCCAATCTCCCATCATAATAATAGATTTATAGTCCAATTGTATTATCTTTTGATGTAAAAGGCTGTAGAATTGTTTCTGCTGTTGGTATTGGTTAGGTGCGTATATGCCAACAACAAGACACTTTTTCCCATTCAATGAAAGTTCAATAAGCACAAATCTTCCTTCTATATCTGATTCTATTAACTTTGGCAGTAACTCTTTTTTAACATAAAAAGCTATACCTGCTTTTTTCTTTGGTGCAGGGGCAGTGAAATGTAGACCCAATTTAGAGTTTGCCAAATATTTTTGATCTTTTAATGCAATATGAGTTTCTTGTAGACATATGATATCATTTTTGTGTTGTTTCAAATAATGAAATATTTTCTTCCTTTTTTGTGGTGAATTCAGTCCATTAACATTTAAAGTCATTAACTTAACCATCTTTCGGCTTTTGGAGCTTCTGAAGCATTCCTTGCAGGTCTGTCATAACAGATCTTTTAGGTCTGGCCCCTCCCACTGGCTCCGAGGTAAAAGAATACGTTTGAGGCACAGATTCCTTTTGTTGTTCTCTTTCCCTTCGTTTATGCGCTGCACGTGTCATCCTCTGCTCTTTTGCATCAGCTTTCAGCTCCATCACTTGCTGACTCTGGGAATCAACTGCAGGCAACGATGTAGCTCCAGGCATTTCTACAACCAATTGTTCCACTTCTTCCATTCCTTTAGTTGGTGACATAGGAGATGAATCTGCTTTCAGAACCATTAAGTACAAATTTTTGGCCTTCTGAACTGTATCAAGTTTATAACGATTCCCAGCATAATTCAAAACCAGTCCAACAGGTATCTCCCATCTAAAAGGCACTTGTCTTTTCTTTAACTCCTGAGCCAGAAAGGCAAATTCCTTTCTTTTCTTTAAATTTTTTGAACGTATCTCTTTCAAAATTATAACATCTTGAGCAGCAATCTGAAATCTCTGTTGATAAAAAGCTTGTATGATATCATTTTGATGTGTTTTTCTGGAGAAGTAAACAACCACATCTCTAGGCAAATTTCTCTGGCGTGCCACCCATGAGTTTACTCTATATACTTTTACAATTTCTCCATATATAATTTCAGGATCAGAGTCAGAAGCCAGGGCTATAGCAGCTGCTACCTCCTCTCTCATTAGAGGACTTAAGGAGAATTTACAAGAGAAATATAATTGGATTCTGACATCAGTTTACTTTTGATGGCTTCTCTGACATTACAATACTTAATGTCCACATGCTTGCTTCTACTTTTCACTCTGTCACCTGTTGCCATTTTAATGCAAGCAGCATTATCTTCAAATACTGTTACAGCTTCTTTAACTTCTATGTTTAAATCCTTTAACAGCTGTACATACCAGGTTACCTCTGAACAAAGTTCAGACAGAGCAATAAATTCTGCCTCTGCAATAGAAATAGCTACAGTTGTTTGTTTTCTGGACTTCCATTCAATTAAAGTCCCTCCAAATAATACCACAAACCCAGAATTGGACTTTCTGGTTTGCACATCATTGGCATAATCACTGTCAATATAACATTTTAACTTTAATTCTTCAGAGACCTGTATTTGAAGATCCAAATTCACAGTTCCCTTCAAATACCTGAGAATTCTCTTCATACCCATCCAATGCAACTGCATTGGTGTGGCAGTAAAGTGATTTAAGATGTTTACTGCACAAGCTATGTCTGGTCTGGACCACTGTGACAGATATAACAGGCTTTCTATTGCTGACTGATGTATCTCCTGATCACAGGCTTCACTTTTGTCCTCGCCCAAAATGTTGTGAAAATCTATGCTTATAGGTGTTGGAGCAGAATTACAATCCTTCATGTTGTATATCTCAACAGTTGTTCAATTTTCCTTCTTTGATGGAGAATGTAGCCACCTTTCTCAGTTTTTTGTATCTCTACACCAAGATAGTTTTGTATTTTACCCAGACTTTTCAACTTAAACTTTTTCTCCAACTGATTAGCAAATTCCTTCACCTGTGCCAGATCCTTTGCAATGAAGCAAAGATCATCCACAAATGCTAATAATTGGCAATCCCCACCATGGAACCTTTCAGTATATATGCAACCATCAGTCTTACAAGTCTTGAACCCAAGACCCTTCAATGCCACATCTAAACAGATGTTCCAGTTTCTGGCTAATTGCTTCAGCCCATAAATGGCCTCGTTCAGTTTATATACAGTGCCAGGCTTTTTACTTTCATACCCTGGTGCTTGAACCATGTAAATTTCTTCCTCCAACTCTGCATTGAGGAATGCTGTGGTTATATCAAAGTGCCAAATTTTATGCCCACGTGCTGTTGCCAACCTTATAGTTTCACTTTTTACCGTTGGTGCAAATACCTTATTATAGTGCACGTTTTTCTTCTGTGAAAACCCCTGTACCACTAATCTTGCCTTATATTGGACTTCATTGTTGGGTAACACTTTCTTTTTGTATACCCATTTATATCCTACAGCTTTGTAACCTTGTGGTAAAGTCATCCATGGATTTCATTTCTTTGTCCATGGCCTCTTTCCACTTCACTTTGTTATGTACTCCTGGCTACTTTCCTTCATGACCAGAGGCAAGTTCGCCTGACCAATAACCAGCCAAGACACAGTAAAGGCCTTTTGTTTCATTTATTGCAATAAGCGGGGAGAGAAGCTATCAAAGCTTGGTTCTCTCCGAAGTTTTAACCCAAAATATCTCCTTCTTTTGTTCATCCCTATCACCCGCCGCTACAGCCCTCCTCTTTCCCCATTGGCTGAGGTACTATGAGGTTACACTCTTTCCGACCGCCTATACACATTTCCTGATAACATATTAAATCATATTCACATATACAATAAGAATAAGAAAAATTATACATTTAAATGGTTATTTTAAATTCAGTAGATAGTTATGTCCCCATTTTAAACAATAAGTTCTTTTCCTGCTTTTCAATTCAGTGTGCCTTTTCTCTTATCTTATTCAGCTTAGTTTCCTATTTTCCTATTCTCTGTCTTTCCTGGCTAGCCATTTCCTATATATTTTTATGGCTTCTCTTCTTCCATTCTCAGACCCAGCTATTTTTGCTTACATATTTCCTTTACATCCTTTCTTTATGTTTTCTTTTCCTGACTCTCACCAATTGTAGGTTAAACTGACTCTGAAGATTTATCATATTGATGCATATTTATCAACTTGCTCCACTTTGGGTAGTGCCAATACTTCCTGATAGTTTCTTGGTTCATACCACACATTACACACCTTTACTTTCCCAGCAGAATACCTGTCAGGTGGAATCCCCTTGTTCCATCGCTCTGACATGTGTGACATTGACTGCTCTTGACTGTCAACCCTTTCCTGCTTCACATCAGAGTCACCATCTTCTTCTGACTCCTTTTTCAGCTTCTCCTCCCTGAATGCTGACACTGTCACTAAGTGAGTCACTGTCACTAAGTGGATCATCCCCAGAATTGGCATCAATTCTGCCCCAATTCTGCTCTGCAAAGCTAGCAGATCTGGAAATTACTATCCTTCTGCTTCCATCGCTAAAGCAATAGCTCTTTGAGCCAGGCTCATAGCCCTTAATAAACATGAGCTTTCTAGCCTTTGGTTGCCCTTTTTTCCTAATTGCCTTTGGAATATGCACCCATGCATTGCTTCCAAGTACCCTTAAATGTCCTAGAGATACCTTTCTCTTTTATAGCACAGCATATAGAGTCTCATTTATAGAGGAACTCCACAGCCTATTGACCAAATAATTAGCAGTCAACATGGCTTCACCCCAATACGACCTACTCAGACTACAATCCTCCAGCAGTGAGTCTTTCATGGTCTGCAAGATTCCATTCCATCTTTCAGCCATCCCATCCTCAGCTGCTGTGTACGGATTTGTGCATTTATGTCTTATTCCTAGCTATCCCAACCACTGCTGAAAACTTGCTGACGTGAATTCTGAATCCCTGTCAGTTTGCAGCTGGCATACCTGTTGCCTATATCTTCTTTCTGCGAAGCTCACCCATTGCTTGAACTTCTGCAGCACATCTGTTTTGCTCTTAAGCAAATAGCAGAACACAAATCTGCTATGGTCATCTACAATGACCAGCGCATACCTGGCTCCTCCCAAGTTGGCTTGCATTGGTCCTACTAAATGTGATGTACCAGATCTAGAACCCTTGTTGTCTGCCCTGTACTTTTCTTGCTTACTGGGAACACCTTGGATTTTGATGATTTACATACTGCACAGTCTAAGTATGCCTTACAAACCCTTTCAAGGTTAATCCCTCTGCAAACTCTGGCATCCTTTACAACACTTTGAAGCTGGCATGGCCAAGCTTTCTGTGCAAGAGATGAATGCATGAATCATGTTGTGCCACATTACCAAATGTTTGGGCACATTGAATCCTTTGTGCCTGCAACACATAAAGATTATCCTGTTTTATGCCGTGTGCACATACATTCCCATTTCTTTTTATGAGACATTTCCCATCTACAAATGTGGTCTCAAACCCTTGTTTGTCAAGACTGGAGACACTCAGTAAATTATGCTCCATTTCAGGCACACATAATACATTATTAAACCTTTCCTCCAGACATGGAATCAGCACACTGTCTTCCCCCATGACTTTTGCCTTCTGGACATTTGCTAAGGCCACTGCATCTCCTCCAGTTGAATCCAATCTGGAAAATAACTTAGAATTATTAACAATTGTTTGACTAGCCCCACTGTCTATTAACCATTTGTCTCTGCTATTACAATAGCCAACTTTGACAACTGCAGCTTGTCCATTTGCTGTACTTCCTTGTAAACAGTCTTTCTTGAAATGAGTTTCAGCCCCACAGATAAAACATTTCTTTTTCTCCTGTTCTTTCCTCTTGAGAATTCTCTGCTGAGATGTAATCCAATCTCTGCAGACAGTCAGTCTGCTGCTTTGCTCTCCCTGCTCCTTGGACCCCCTCCTCAGGAATTTCTCCTTGTGGCTTCATCTAAAATGGCATTTCTGTTCTTCTGAAATCAAACAGGCTTTAAGTCCTTCCATACTTAATTCCTGTTCCGGTCTGTATTCAAAAAACAGCTGAAACGATGGCCCATGTTTCATCAAGACTATTTAGTACCAATAGCACCATCTGAGATTCACAAATCTGTATTCCCCACTGTTCCAATTCAACAAATAGTTTCTCCATGTGGAGCAAATGCTCTTCTATGCTCTCTTGTGGCAGCAGCTGGGCTCTGTACAATTGCCTCGATAATTGCACTATATTGCATGCTGACACACTCACATGCACACTTTTCAACTTCAACCAAACCTCTTTTGCAGTTTTTAAGTCAGCTGCATTTAAGAATTGCTCATCTTAAACTTTTAAGATGATATAAGCCAGTGCCTTATCATGCCTTCATTGATCTGCAGCTGCTAATTGCCCCTGCAGTGGATTAATCATAATATCCCAGAGCTCCTTAGCCTTCAGGAAGCATTCCATTTTTCAGTCCAAATAAGATAATTCTTTTGTCCCAATCGAGGCAGAGAGCTCTTCTTTAAATCAGCCATCCTGCAAGCCTTCAGCTGAGTCTTTGCCTTTTTCTTTCTTATTTCAGGCAGTCCTTCAGCTTAATTACAGCTCCATGTTGAGCCTCAATCTTTTTCTTCAGTCTGAACTTTCCTGTACTGTGTGCAAGGGCTGGCTGGCTGGGATCTGGGCCCATAACCTGTTGGAGTTTTACGGATTTCCAGCGCAAAAATAAGCCCAAGAAATAAGCACACATTCAAAATGAGCAGGAGGCATAGTTTAGAAAAACTTTATCTATAAAATATATATAAACATGATACATACAGTTTCATTCAGCTCTGAGGAATATCAACAACTAACACAGATTAGGACTCAGAGAGAGACTAAGACCGTGGTGGCGAACCTATGGCATGCTTGCCATAGGCGGCACCCGGAGCCATCCCTTATGGCACACGAACATTGCTGGGCCGAGCTGCTTCCCTCCTCTTCGTGCATGCACAGCGCTTTGTGCTCTCTGTGCATGTTCGGCGCTTTGTGCTCTCTGCGCATGCTCAGCGCTTTGTGCTCTCTGTACATGCGCAGCTGTCCGTGCATGCAAAGCCTGGGAATAGGCGAGAGGGTATAAAAGCAACTTTCGGAGGATGCAGCATTTGCGGCAGAAAGCGAGAGAGCACGAGTGGACAGTGGACAGCGGGGCAGAGCACTAGTGGCGTGGGGGGGTTGGGGGTCAGGGGGGCTTGCCTTGCCTTTGGTGGTGGGAGCAGAATGTTAATGGTGGCCAGGGGTGGGTGGGGCTGTCTTTGCTCGTATGCCCCGCATGAGGTCCCCCCTCCCCTTGCAGGGCCGCACTTACCCAGGTGATGCCCAGCTCCATCATCACCACCATGAAGGCCGCCGTCTTGTTGGCGGCCCTGGAACCCCACGCTGGCAACGCCATCTTGCAGCGCCCAATGCTGGCATCTTCCGGCGCCGGCATCTTGCGTCTCTTCATGCCTCATCTCGTGCAGCCCCCACGGCCCCCATCTCCTCAGCCTGCCGCTACCGCTGCTTCTGCAGCACAATCTTCTGGCTAAACATGCACAGGTTGGAAACGAGGCCGAGGCCGAAGAGCCCGGCGTAGCAGCCCCAGAACCCCACACCGGCACCGCCATCTTGCGGCATCTAGCGCCGTCATCTTCCATCGCCAGCATCTTGCGTCTCCTCATGTCCCGCCTCACGCAGCCCCCACGGCGCCATCTCCTTGGCCTGCCACTGCTTCTGCAACACGATCTTCTGGCTAAACTTGCACAGGTTGGATGCAGCCACAGCAGATGAGGCGGCGGCCGCTAGGGAAGACAAGGCCGAAGAGTCCGGTGCGGCAGCCCCGGAACCCCATGCCGGGAGGGTACCTTGCCTTGTGCTGCTTTAAGTGTGGCAATGGCGATGGTGGGTGTTAATGGCAGGGGGAGCTTTCCTTGCCTCGTTTAAGCTTGCTTAAACCCTGTTCCACCTCCTCCTCCTCACCGGAGCCCCTATTTGTCTGCAACCAGCCCCTGTCCCAGCCCCTGCCTCACCTTGCCTTGCCCCATGGCAATGGCACCCTTCCCTGCCACCTCCCTTGCCTCACCTCACCCTGCAGGACGAGCCTCCTACCCACTGCCCCACCCGCCAGAGAACCCTGGATCTCCCCCAATCCTGCCCGGCCCCCACAGGCATCCCTCCCCAGGAGCAACATCGAGGTGGCCATGCTCACCCTGGCCAAGCCCACCCATGCTGCCATGACTACCATAGCCATGCCCACTCAGTGGCCACACCCATTTGGTGGCCACATCCCCAGCACCCAGCAATGCATAAGTGGGTTTTGGGTTGCAGTTTGGGCACTCAGTCTCTAAAATGTTCACCACCACTGGACTAAGACATGCCCAAACCTAGGCTGGATCACATGCCTCACACAGCCAATACTGTGTCTTAATCAAAAACAGTTCTCATTGGCTGGTTTGTTCCTATGGCTATTCCAGTTCATAAAATTTCTTACACAGTGATACTGTCCCATCAGAATTTCATGAGGGGAAAGGCTGGTTATCCTAGATGGAATCATTCTCATAGACATCAGTGCAAGAGGTAGACAATCAGGACACTTTAAATTGGTTTCATCGCATAACTTAGCCAATTTGTTTTTAAGGGTGGAGTTCATGCGTTCAACGCTACCTGACATTTGCAGATGATTGGGGCAATGAAGCTTTTGATTTATTTGAAGAATTTTGCATGTTTCCTTAATTACCTGATTCACAAAATGTGTTCCTTTATCACGACCTACATAGATGGGGATGCCAAAGTGAGGCAAAAATTCATTGAGAAGTCATTTGGCAACAGTTATAGCATCAGCATTTCCACAGGAGTATGCTTCAACCCAACCACTATACATACAGATAAGAACCAATACATATTCATAAGAATAGCATTTAGACATTTGGATGAAATCCATCTGAATGTGAACAAAGGGGCCCTGAGGTGGTGGATGGGAGCCAGGTTGAATGGAGACGGGTCAACCAATGTTGTATTGTTGACAGGTGATATAGGTAGAACAAATTTGTTTTGCCAAGGCATGTACCCCAGGGGCAAACCATTCTTTGTTGATAGCAGAGGACACTCCCTCCTGGGCAACATGGGCAGGCCAATGTTGGAGATGAATGAGATGAGGCAAGATAGATCAAGGGCAAACAGGGTGAACATCCAAATGATGCCACACACCAGTTGAGTCAGGAGCACAGGAAGAGTTGTTCCATACACGGTGCTCAGAGACAGGAGCAGACTGTTGGACGGCTACCAAGAGAAGTAGAGATGGGAAAGGATTCTGAAACACAGGTAAGAGTAGAGGAGGAGTCTAATGGAATAAGAGCCTGACTGTAGCATCTGCTAATGAGTTTCCTATAGCAACCTCATCAGACACACATTATATACATTCAATTCTTATCTCTGTCCAACATCAACTCTATGGGTTCGTTGAGGAAAGCGTTGCTGCTCCTTTTCCAACAAGATGACATAGACTGTCGAAATCGACAGGGCATGCCTTCCAAGTCACCTTCCGGATCCGGTGCAGACAAACGATCCCGGTCTCGAGCCCCACGTTGGGCGCCAGAACTGTTGGTAGAAATTCTAGCCCACTGAATAACACCAAACAGCAAGTTGAAATTAGACAGAGATTTATTGGATATAACGGTTTGCAAAGCGTGGTGGACTCCAAATAAATATTTGAGCCACACCTAGTCACAACAAAGACACACATTATATA
>NW_015387125.1:77918-110717 GCF_001527695.2 Protobothrops mucrosquamatus | reverse complement strand
GTGAAATCCTATAGCTCAGTGTGGAAATCCTATAGCCTACGTGCAGAACTCTTCCAAGGTACGTGTACATGTAGAAATTGTGTAGAAATCTTGCAGTCTACGTGTAGAAATTTTGTGTAGAAATCTTACTGTCTGCGTGTAGAAACTTTACAGAGTACATGTCACTTAACTTTACTTTTTATTCTAAAATTTTATTCCTAACACAGCAACTTGAGAAGATAGTTGGAGCACTTCCAGAAGTTCTTTGACGTGTACTGCATTCTTAATTGGGATCCTTGGGCTGTAAGGAACATCAAGGTAAAACCCATCAGGCTGGCAATAGATAGTGCAACCAAGTTTGCGAAGGAGATCACGGCCTAAAAGTTTAATTGGGGAACAAGGACTAAGCAAAAATGCATGATTGGCAGAAATAGGCCCTAAGGAAACAACAGTAGGTTTGCTAACATGGTGAGAGATAGAGATATTAGTAACCCCAATAGCATTAATAATTTCTTGAGAATGCTGTTCAGGGGGAAATCAGTAGCCTGCAATGTGGACCGAGCAGCTCCAGTATCCATTAGCAATTTAGTGGGAAGGCCTCCAACAGAAAGAACAACCTTGGGGCAATGGGGGTAGGTAGTCATTGTGGGGAATGAAAAAGGAGAATGGGGAAGCAAGGAGGGACTCGCCTAGGCTGTGGGATGGGCATCTGAGGGCCTGGTGGAGAAAAAGGGGAAGTAGCCGGGATGGTGGGGCCACTTCCAGGGTGTTGCAAAGGAGAAGCAGATAGATGGGAACAGGAAGACTTAAAATGGCCCTTCATACTACAATGAAAACAATGCTGAGGAGCAAAAGCCAAAGGGAAGTTGGGGGGTATTATTTTGGGTCTAGGGCAAGGGGACAAAGCAGGCAGATTTTCAAAGGCATGCAATGGTAAAGCCATCAACCTGGTCTCCTTTTCTTCCCA
The DNA here is from genome assembly GCF_001527695.2 of Protobothrops mucrosquamatus. Taxonomy (NCBI): domain Eukaryota; kingdom Metazoa; phylum Chordata; class Lepidosauria; order Squamata; family Viperidae; genus Protobothrops; species Protobothrops mucrosquamatus. The sequence goes on along the minus strand of NW_015387125.1, from coordinate 109,771 downwards.
TTTTTGTTTAAGGGAAGTGGCATAATGATCAACTATAGATACAATTTGAAACAAAGTTTTTGCTTCCCAGCCAATAACATTGCTTTGAATGGCTTCTGAAACCTTAGGATGTAGCCCATCTACAAAAAATGAAACCATACCTTCCTTAGCATTGGTGCGAGGATCCTGCATGCCTGAATGTTGTTCAAAAGCCAAAGTTAGGCACTCCATAAATTCAGCCAGGGATTCTCGGTCCTGCTGTTTACAAGCCTTTATTTTACTCCAATCGGTTTTAACAGGGCAAAGATCAGTGATATTGGCAAGTAACTGTAATAATGCATTGGGCAACTCAGCTGGTGCAAGAGCCTGGAAGGGCCAAGAAGCCTTTTCTTTAAGCCTCTCCCAAATGCCTTTTGGGCAGATAGTTCACATTAATTGATTAAGATCAGCCCAAGTGGGGTTATAAGCTTCTATAATTGTTTCCAATTCCTCTTTGAATTTAGCTGGCTCCTCTCGGATGCTAGGGAAGGAGGCAGCCATGTTACATATTTCTTCCTGAGACCAGGGAACATGGACCTGAACAAGTTTAGGCACAGCAACCCCATTTACATTATCTGAGAACCCCGGAAGAGTGCGGAGAGGGAACTGGCCTACAGGTAGCTCAGAGGGGCTGGTAGGAGACATAGCCTGTGGAGGGAAAAGGAAAGTGGCACCATGTGGAGTAGAGAAAAGGGGAGCAGCACTACGAGTCCAAGAAGCAACGCAATCATGAGTAGTAAGATCAGACAGGATAGAGGCTACACCAGGAGAGAGGGGTATAGTGGGGTCGGCTGGTGAGGGAGGTGTCTTATCTATAGCATTAAAATATGATTGGAACCATATGATTGGAACCATATTCCAATCCAAGCGTCTCATAAAGGCACACCAATTCAGTTCGAAGGAGAGTAGAGGGGCTTATCAGGTGTTGATCAGCATTTATTAGCGACTTTTTAATGTCTTGAACAAGTCCTGCTATATCAGTGGGTAAAGACGAATCAGCAGGAGAAGACTGATGTGAGGGGATGGGAGAGGTGGAGCAAGGAGAGGAGGGGCGTGGAGCTGAAGGAAGGGAGGGGGAAAGGAGGGGGGAGGATTGAGGAAGTGGTTCGTGGGGAGGGGAAAGAGGCAGGGGAGAAAGGACGGAAGAGGAGTGAGGGGATGGGCTATGGGGAGGAGAAAGGGGTGGGGGAGAAAGGAGGGAAGAAAGCTGAGGAGGCATCCTGCTGGGAGGAAAAAGGGGCAGAGGAGGTATATAGGGAGGAGGACAGGAAGAAGGACCTTTCGAATAATCCAGCAGTAGATCCGGTTCATGGTCGTCAGGGAGACTAGGCGGGGTGGGCTCTAAGGGACAAAATTTAATAACTGGCATCTGGGAATGTTTTGCAGCGTCTGTGGCAGCGTCCTTACGAATCACGGATATAGCATTTTTTAGGTCAGAGACAGATTTTTCCAGTGTTTCTTTAGTATGCTTAAAGGATTGAAGATGGTGGTCCAAAAAAAGAATGCTGACCAATTACCAGTTTTTAAGTTGAGCCTGTCACGATCAAAGGTGCCAGTCAAAGGAAACTGATGTTATGCACGTAAATATACCAGGCGGGCATGCCTTTTTCAGGAGCTTCCGCATATTTGGAGGAGGAAGTCCCCATTGTACAGGCAAACAGGCAGTGTCTGTATAAAGCTGGCAATTCTAAACAAAAGGAAAATATAGCAAACATAATGAAAAAAGCCAAAAGCAAAGGCAATGGCAAGCTAAAATGTGTAACAAACTGTATGCAGTTCATTCAAGCATTCAATATCTCAGTTTTTTCCCCCCTTCAAGCGTTTCACCCATTTCTGGCCATTTTCCTTGTGGAAGAATGGAACTGCAAAGTTGAGCTGCAACACTCTCTTCAGACCATTAGGTCCGTCTCATGCATGCACCAATCATACTCTATTTGCACCTTACTGGCCACACATTTATACAAACAAAACTGGATCTCATAGTATCTTAGTGTTTCTAATAAATTGCTTGCCAATCTAAAGGGGCAGGTCTGTTTCATGTTAAACCTCCTCCACTAAGACAGCACAGGGAACCATCCATCTCTGGGCAATAGAAGGCAGTTGAACCCTGCCAACACAGACAGTCCTTATGCATGGAAAAGGTCCATACCTTCCAAAAATGTTAAAAAGAAAATAAAATTGTGGGCATTCCATCACTGGAGATTTTTAAGAAGAGGCTAGATAGTCACTTATCTGAGATAGTATAGGTCCTCCTGCTTGAGTAGGGGGTTGGACTAGAAAACCTCCAAGATCCCTTCTAGCTCTATTCTATTCAAGTTAGAAAAATGTGGTATAGACATCATCACAATTATATTCTTTCTATGATCATGTGTATCCATCCCATCAAACCCAAAGAAAGTCTGGAATGATATAGTATCTCTTGCCTTGGATAGGGGATTGAACAGAAGACCTCCAAGGTCCCTTCCAACCTTATTATTCTATGTTCTACTTGGAGTAATGTGGAAATTTTATTCTTAGACTTGCTCACACCAGAGACATTGGCCTTCTTTTCAGAATCCTGAACTGACAATCACTGATATGCCTAGTCTCTCCATTACAGAGGGAGAAAATGTTACTGAATTAACTAGCAAGTTTAAACTGGTAGGTCTACTTAACTTTCCCTTGGTAACAGTTAAATTTGATAACATATAAGTTCACATTGTCATGCCTTAAGGTATAATATCAGCATCTTGGCAGGAGGAGGGACCAGCAGATTGGGCACATAGGACACTATTGTATCCTCTTTTTCTCCAAGTCTGGGAAAGGCATTATTAGGTCATGTAACAGACCATACTTGAGAGATCCCACATTAAGCCAAAGTGGCCACTAAGTACATGTTAAGGTAGAAAGTCAGCACCCCCCTCCAAGAATTAAATATTTTGGGGGATATTAAGAGGCAAGAGAATATTTCCCCTAAAGGAGAAATGGAGAAAAAATCTTAACAAAGGCAGAAAGCAGCCCCAGTCTTTCTGCTATAAGAAAAAGATGTTGTATCCATTCAGAAAAATTGGGCCACTCTATTCATAAGCAAAGAGCAAAGAGAGACTTAAGATATGTAACACAATTAGGCAAGCCAAAAGTCAACAAGATTAGCTCAGACAAACACCTAGGATTTGCATTACCCCTTTTCCCTACAGAGCCAGCCATGTCCCCTACATGACCCTATAGGAATCTGGCAACAGCCATTAGAATATTAAAAGACATGTTGTTGCACAGGAACAAGCATCTCAAATGCAAAGCCCCAAAGAGATATAAAAACCCATCTGTCAGGGCCCACTTCAATACGTCTTCCTAAGAAAGCAGAACTCATGGAAACAGTTTATTCCAAAAGGAACTTTTATTAGGAGAAGCTGATAGCAGGCATAGTAGACAGAATCTGAGGGTTTCCCGCTCAGATCAATAGGTTAAACAAGTCCCAAGCAAACCCCACCCCATTAGTTCATCCGGTCAGTTCGAACGGGCCAATCCTCAGGTGTTACGTCCATTGTGTAAAAGTTGCTGATAACACCGGTCTTTCCCAGGCTTGTAGTGATGTTGTAGCTTTGCACCTTCCCTTCCAAAATGGGAGATAAGCCAGATGGCCGGAGGCTCATTTTCTTTCTCCCCCAAGGTGACATCAAGGGAGAAACAGTTCAAAGAGCAAGTATACAGAGACAGCGAAAGAGATACATTGTATCAATAGAGAAAACAAAGAGACAGCCTGCAGCGGTCCCCCCTCCCCTCCAGGAGTATGACAGAACCCAGAGCAATAGAAGAAATAGAATGGGTTCTGACATCCTGCCCTCCTTAAAAGAAAGAGATCCACCTGTGGGGAGACAGAAACAAACAAAATGAAAAAGATTGATTAGTCTGGTTTGTTGAAATATGCTGTGTGAAATTTCCTAAGGAGTTTAGGGGCTTTAACGTGGCATTTGTGGACCCACTCATTTTGGGAGGGTGGAAGATGTTTCCACGCTACTAGGTATTGGGTGGAGCCATGGTGTTTTCTGGAATCTAGGAAAGTCTTACCAGCTGGAAATTTCCTCATCACCCTGGACATCACCCACAAATCCTCCTGGTAACTAACAATTCCAGATGAGATCATGGTGAACTTCCCTAAACTATCTCCAAAATTGAAAAATTCAGTGTGATATCATACTGATTTTGTATCTTTAAATCTTTCAAATTAATGAGAGAGGTCTGGAGAAGCCCTGCAACAGTCAATTTGTGGTAACTACAACATTTCTAAAATGTAGTTGATATGTTCCAAAATTTTGTGAGGGGCTCTTTCCAAGACTGCAGTCTCTTCACTTGGAACTTCAAAGTTCTAATTCCTGTTATCTTCTGTCTTTCCCAGGAGAATGACTTCAGTCAACACTTCATCGATGTCTCTGACATAGAAACAGGTGATATGAGGTCTCATGGCATATTGAACATCTTGTTGCATGCTATGCCTCTAGCTTGGTTTTGAACTAAGGGAAAGAAATATAAAGGGAAAGTGAATTTTGGAGTTTGATATTGTGGGTGGAATAACTGTAAAGATACTGTACAACTCAAAAATATTCTTATCTGGCATAGTATCATATCCAGGTAGAATATGAGTTAGTGGGGTTTATATGTTGTGTAAATTTGTGTATGTTTTTTCCCCTAGGCTTATCATTCTTCTGGAGGGTCGTCATATCAAGGTTAACTCACAAGGCATTTCTTTCTGCCAACAACTTGACAAAGAAGCTATGGGAGGGGAAATGGGTATGATTGGAAAGTGTGAGGAGCTGGGAGGGGGAAAAGGCATTTACAAGAGCAGTTTGCAACCTGAGAAAATCTTGCAACTTCAAGATCAGATGCTGAAGACTTTTGAAGGGACAGACTGTTTCCCAAAACAAAATATTTAACCTGGATTGGTAGAAAATGGACAACTGGCAGCCCAGGGAAGGAAACGGGTTTTACTATGCTGCCTTTTGCACCAAAACATTAGAACTGGCTTTGCTTCTTCTGCGCCTATATGGATCTGTCAGTAAAGTTATACTCTTGATAATCAAAGATGTCCCAGGAGTTTCTTTTGCTGTACATGCCAAAGGGACAGTTAACAGGGAGTCTTTAACTACTCTGATATCAACTGGGAGACAAACTCTGCAGCAAGTGGGAGATCAAACAGATTCCTAACCAACTTACCTGACAACTTTGTCGTCCAAATGATAGAGAAGGGAATTGGAGGAAAAGCTCTACTGAACCTAATTCTTACTGATTGAGAAGAAGTGAAAGAGAGAGTTGAAGTTACAGAAACTTTGGGCAAGAGTGACCACACCATATTGGAATTCAATATAATGCAAATACAAGCAATAGAATATAATCCAACCAGTGTCTTAAACTTTAAAAGAGCTGATTTTAACAAACTCAGAAAGAACCTAGGAAAGATCCCATGGATGAAAATCCTAAAGGGGAAAACAACTCAAGAAGTGTGGGAAACTCTGAAAAATATGTTCATAAAACCCCAGTTCAACACAATACCGTTGAAAAAGAAAAAGAAAATCCAAGAAGAAACCAGCATGGTCTCTGATAAAGTGAAAGATAAAAAGGATAAACAAGCAAGAAAATTGTAATGATCTTGATGAATCACCGAGACCTGATGCATTACATCCCAGAGTTCTGAAGGAGTTGGCAGATGTTATCTCAGTACCATTGTACTATATCTTTAAAAAATTCTGGAGCACTGAGGAACTACCAGAGGATTGGAAAAGAGCTGATGTGGTTTCCATCTTCAAAAAAGGGAGAGGAGGAAACAGTCCCAGGAAACTACAGATCGATCAGCCTAACATCAATGTCAAAAATGAAAATTGGCAGCTATGTGCCTCTTTGTTTTCATTTTGCCATTAGAGTAAGGGGGGAGATGATGCTTTCAAGTGGATTAGTTAGAGAAATGAAACCTCTTTAGTTCTTTGGAACTTTGCTGAGAGTTAGCTGTCTGAAAACCTTTTAAGGACATTCTAGCAGGTGTGAAGATAGCAGATGATTCCCATAACAAAGATAATTTGTTTACATGAGCTATGTGGACATCTGAGGGGGTTTGGCTAGGAATGTCATTGTTATATGCTATGGTTTGGTGCCTTGGGATTTTAGTGTTAGTTTTCCTTCGCCTATACCATCCCATGTACTATATAAACCAGTAAGCTTTTCAGAAATGAAAGTAATCCTGGACTTTTATTTGGATATTGAAAATGGAGGTTGACATTAAACTAACTCTCATATGCTTTGCAGCCTACATGGTTTATCTCCCAGGAGTGCTGGGAGTTCTGAAATGGAAAAGAAGACCGATGGAATGTCACCTGATGGAGAAACGTCTCTCCAGAGGATGGCAACTATAATCCAGAGATCAATTTGTCAGGGGAGCTCACCTGAAGCAGAACACTGGAGTGGTAGAGCAAACTTAAACTGCTGGAGGAAGAGATACAGAGATTCTTTGTCCGGCACCATGAACTATATGGGTGAGTAGCCTCAGGAAAGAAGTTTCCTCTGAGCCTTGGCCAACAAAGGCATCCAAGAGGATAGCAGAATGGGGAGAGCTGATGGATTGGAGACTCCCTATGCCAATTGCAGCCCTTTTGTGGAATAATTGAGAGAAAAGTTCAGGGGATTGGACATTTGAGGAGCTGCCCCACCAAAATAGTCAGTCAGCTTGCTACCCTATTATCCCATCTCCATCTTTGTGACAGTCAGTAGCTTTGCTCTTGAGAGGGATGGCAGAAGTTGCCCAGCAGGGGGAGCTGAGGGACTCCAGCCACTGCCATCCCAACAAAAGGTGGGAAACCACCACACCATTGGTCAACTGATTGGAGAGGGGCTCAGGCAGCATTACCAGCAGCAGGTTTGTCACCCAGCTATGTACTGGAGAGGGAAGATCCCCAGCCTCCTCCTTTTAAAGTCAAATTTGATGAACAACCAGAAAAGCTGGCTTATTTTCTGACCCAGGTATGGAACTATGTAGCATGGTATGGAGACAGATACCTCGATGATGGATCACGGGTGAATGCTATTTCAGCAAATCTGGAAGGCGAAGCATCAATGTGGTTGGTATCCCTCTATGATGAGGCAGCCCCAGAACTCCATGATGTGAATGCTTTCATGCAAGAGCTACAAAACTGGCTTGAAAATCCCACCAAAGCAGGAATGGCCAATGTGAGAGTCTGGACAATCAAGCAAGGGAAGAGACTGGTGGCTGAATACATTCAGGAATTTCATAGTTTGGTTGCTAAGGTCAGAGGTTGGCCAGACCATATGTTAGTCTACCAATTTCTAGATGGGTTAAACAAGGAACTGTTATACAGTTTTACAACTGTCTACCCAAATGGGTGCCCCATCAACTCTGTATCTGGTTCCAAGTATCTATGGAGATGGAGTTAGATTTTATACATTACTGACAGCATACTGGTCAAGATATTCAACCTAATCCTGTGGATGAGAGACAGCTGGCTGGCTGAGGAAGTAAAAGTAATGTTACCGGGACCAGAAGAGAGAGACCCCATTAAGGACTGGGAGTATTTTTCCAATCTGGTAAGGAGGGACACTGAGCCCTGGATTGCCCTGCCTCACATCCAATGTCAGCCTGTCGCCCTCCAAGTAACCCAAATCCAAAGAAGCCAGAACTGAAAACCAAGGAAAGAACCAAAATGACACAACAGGTCATAAAGGTCTTTTCATCCTCTGGTAAAAGGAAGAGAACTCCCATTTTTGAAAAACCTGGACTGGTTTTCTATTAGAGTGATAGTGAAGGGGAGGATGACCCTATGGTAAGTGTCCTATTTCTCCAATGACTACCAAAGTAGAACTATTTGTATCTTCTTCAGGAGTAGAGGAGACACTTACCACCCTATTGGACTCAGGCTGCACTAGGTAGTGTGTGATCAGCTTGTCCACAGTAAAAAAAATAATTGGACTGTGACTTAGAAAATTGAGGCAACCCATGGGGTTCAAGCAGTTAGAGGGGTCTCTCATGGGGGAAGAACCTGCCAATTACCTCACCGAACCAATGAGGTTGGGCAAGCATACTGAAATCATTCATTTTATTGTAGCCCCTGGAATGATTGAAAGGATAATTTTAAGGTTAACCTGGATGAAGAAAAGGAATCCCCTAATAGACTGGAATAACAACAAGAGGAAATTAAGGAACAGAGTAGTCAATCAACAAAAGCCGCAGGAGGTGCCGGGCTAGTTGCTGCTTGCTGGTGGTTAAAAAAATCAAAAGTGGGGGAAGGAAATACACAAAAAGCAGCCCAGCAGTTAGAGCACACAGTGCTCTAATGAATACACAGATTTAATGGAAGTATTTAATAAAAAGAAATTGGATATTCTCCCTCCTCATTGGCCATCAGATTGTGCCATTGAGATAATTCCAGGGGTCAAATTTCCTAAACCAAAAATATATGCTATAACACCAAACAAAATGGAAGAGCTCAGAGGATTTTTAGATAAAATCCTGGCTCAAGGATTCATACAACCTGCAAAACTGAAGGGGGAATTACAACCATGTGCATATATTTCTCAGAATGTATCAGATACTGAGAGAAGATGGGCTATGTGGAAAAAAGAAGCTTTTGCAGTCTGCTGGGCTCTCCTAATTTGGAGACAATTCCTAGAAGGTAGCAAAATTCCCTTTGAACTGTGGACAAATCATAAAAGGTAGAGGTTTTGAAGACTCCAAGGAAACTGTCTCCTAAACAAGTCAGATGGGTTTAATATTTTAATAGGTTTAATTTCAATCTCGATTAAATACCCGGAGGAAAAAACTTTTTAGCTGATGCCCTTTCACAAATGCTTCAATACAAAAGCACCAAAAAGGAAGTGATAAATTCTATAATCCCTTCCAGCCAGCTTGCTGCATCAGCGCAAGGGGTTCAGAGCAGGGGAAAACCACCCCTGTTAACCTTGGATCCACTGAGGTGATAATTTAAGGAGGCTATGGAACAAGATAGTTGGTTTCAAACTCATAAAAGTGATTTTATGATAAAAAAAAGTCTGACGTGAAAAGGGCTCAAAGTCTACATTCAGGATAGCCAAAGGATTTTGGTGTTAAGCGGAGTCTATGATGCAGGTCATTTTGGATTTGTAAAAACTGTTCATCTTGTGAAAAGACAATTTTGGTGGCCAAAAATGAAAAAGGATATCAAAGACTATGTAGCTAGTTGCACAATTTGTATGTCCATGAAGCAGTTGCATGGGAAAACCCTAGGCTTATTACAACCAGTAGCCGACCCTAAAAGACCCTGGGAAGGAATAGCAATGGATTTCATAGTGAAATTACTGGAGAGTGGTGTAAATACTGTTATATGGACAATCATTGATTTATTTTCAAAACAAGCACATTTTGTAGCTTGTCCAAAGCTTGCCTTGGCTAGGACATTAGCCAGGATGTTTGTGCAGCATTTTTATAGATTGCATGGAGTACCCAACCAAAATATATCAGACCGAAGAGTACAATTCACTGCAAGATTTTGGAGAGAATTCATCTGATCAATAGGATGATCACAAGGTCTCAGTTCCAGATTTCATCTGAGTACCAATGGTGTGGCTGAAACTGTGAATGCAATGATAGAACAATATATAAGATGCTATGTAAATTGTCAACAGAATGATTGGGCAGACTTATTGCTGTTTGCTGAAGTGGCATACAATAATGCAGTACACAGCAGTATTGGTCTTTCATCTTTTAAAGTAACTTCTGAGATTGAATATGTAGCTATGCCTGAGATCACTCAAGACATTCCCTCTTCCACTACTTTAAATGGATGGATAATATAAAAATGGATGGATAATATAAATGGATGGATAATATAAAAAGCACATGGCCAGGTGTGTGCAAAGCTCTGGAACAGGCAGAAAAAAGTTGGAAAAAAGGCAGATAACAAACAAGCCACCCAAAAGGTGTTTAAAGTAGGCAATAAAGTATATATACCCACAAAATATCTGAACTTAAGAATACCTAGTAAAAAAACTAGGGCCGAAATATATAGGCCCTTTCACCATCATAGAGGTTATCAACTCAGTTACAGTGAAGTTACAGTTACCAAAGGTGTTTAAATGTGTTTAAATGTGTTTCATTGTAGCTTATTGAAGTCTTATCAAGGTTCAAGATTGAGACCAATTGAAAAATCACTTCCGCTTTCAATTAAGAGAGAAAGACATTATAAAATTGAAGAATCTTAGATTCTAGATATTGCAGGGAGAAGTTGCAGTATCAAGTAAAATGGAAAGGAAACCCTTTAGACAAGGCACAGTGGGTGGCAGCTACAAATGTTAGAGCAGATAGGCTAATAAGAAAAATCCATTCAAAATACCCTAATTATTATGTTTTCAGATCCATTTTTCTGTCGAGGGGTAGCATGTCAAAGAGTGAAAATATGGCAGCTACATACCTCTTTGTTTTCATCTTGCCATTAGAGTAAGGGAGGGGGGATTTGATGCTTTCAACTGGGTTAGTTACAGAAATGAAACCTCTCCAGTTTTTTGGAAGTTTGCTGAGAGATACTATCTGGAAATCTTCCAAGGAGATTCAAAGAGGTGTGAAGAAGATAGCAGACTATTCCCATAATAAAGAGAATTTGTTTACATGAGCTACAGAATGTCATCATTATATGCTGTGGTTTGATGCCTTGGGATTTCAGAGTTAGTTTTCCTTTTCCCATACCATGCCAGTATTCAATAAACCAGTAAGCTTTTCAGAAATGAAAGTAATCCTGGACTTTTATTTGAATATTCGAACTGGAGGTTGACAATCAATACCTGGGAAGATACTGGAAAAAATAATAAAAAAGCAGACCTGTGAATATCTAGAAAAAAATAAAGTTATAACTAGGAGCCAGCAGGCGTTTATTAAAAACAGATCATGCCAAATGAGTCTTATTTCATTCTTTGATAGAGTGAGTGTCAACACTACAAATGAATTTGGCTGAAGCCATTTTCCCTTTGTTTTTGGTTGCCACAGAATTGGGAGGGGGAATGAGTATTTTTTAGCTTAATCAAAACAATAAATTGTTCTGTGGGAACCAAGGTCATTGCTGATTACATTTTGGCAGGCTAAAGCTTCCGTTAGAAAGCCCATTCAAGTGGTTAATTGGGGGATGTGATTTATCACATATTACTGAGGTGGGAAGTTCAACTTTGTAACATTGTAACCTTTGGGAGGGAACTTCAGTCTTGGTTTCACTTTTGATCGTGCTGATACTATGTAGCCTAATAAATATGTTCTTTAAGGAAACTTTTTTGCCTTTGAGTTCTCTTTTACTAGTCTCATCTATCGGAACTATGACATTAAACCAAGATTCCAATTTATTTTAAACGTGGAGTCCTGAGCCCCAGTCACCTACCTAAACCTTAGGGAGGACAACAAAGACTCAGAGAAGATTTCAAGATGGAGAAAAAGGGGAAATTGCCCACGAGCCTCGGCACAGTGGCAGCAGATGGGAAGTAAGCTACAGCCCAGGTGGAGAGTGCAGCCCCTGTGGCTGGAGCCAGACCGAAAGCCCAGAAGGTCCTGCTGGAGACAGTAATGAGCCAGAAGGAGCATTAACCATTGGAGGGTCTTAGTGGTTGGATACTGCCTTACCATGAAAAAGCACTGTGTAGGCTGCTGAAGCTGAATTCCCATTGATCTCTTCCTACAGATCTCGCTCACCAGTGCTGAGAAAGGTGAAGCAGTCAGCCACATGGGATGAGTCGGGGGAATGGAGATACCTGACAGCCATCCACAGTCACTCCGTCGAATGCTTGAGGGAGAAGTTTGATTGACTGGAGATGGGAGAAGTGGAGCCAGTCACCTGCCAGGTGATCTCCAGCGAGTGAGAGGACAGGTATCCCCATGACCATCCACCACCATGGCGAAGCCCCAGTCCCATACCAATGACTCGTGCTGCTTCCCCACTGTCTAGACCAGCTCTAACTTCAAGCCCAGTGTGCTGGCAGAGCCCTGACCATTATCGACGCCATGCCAGTCCTAACCATCACCAATGCCATGCCATTCCTGACATTACTGATGCTATGACAGCCCTGACCACTACCAATGCCATGCCAGCCCTGATCATCACCAACGCCACGCCAGTCCCAACTGCTACCAACTTCAGGTCAGCCCTGATCACTACCAGCATTATGTCAGCCCTGATCACTATCAGCATTATGTCAGCCCCAATCATTATCAGCATTATGCCAGTCCTGACCATCACCAATGCCATGCCAGTCCTGACCATTATCAACGCCCAGCAAGTTCAGGACCCCAGCTTTCCAGGGAGGAAGTTATCAGCAACCCCAGAACCATGTGCCTGGCATATTGCAGACTCTCTGGCAGCAGCAACCCAAAAACCCATCCCCTCTTAAGCCCACCTTCAACAGGGATCCCAAAAAGCTGTCTTTCTTCCTGAACCAAGTGTGGGCTCACATGAATCGATATGGCCGGCTTACCATGATGGAGCTGGAATGGTGGACATTATGGCCGCAAATTTAGGGAAGCAGCAGAGTGGGTGATGGCTTGCATGATGAGCAAGCACCAGAGCTGTGGGATTTCAACCTATTTACACATGGGCTGAGAGCCAGATTTGAACATGAATCCCAAGCCCTGCAAGTTGAAAAAGACATCGATGACAAAGGAGAAGATGACCCAATGGTGAGTCAGCCTGTCCTTTTGCCTTCTCTGCAAAGCTCTTGGTCACAAATGGATTTACATATTTTAATTGAATCTGGTTGCACCCGGTGTTTGATCACTCTCCCCACAGTGCTCAAACTAGGCATTCATGCCAAATTATTGCCCATACCCATGAGGTTCGAACAGATAGATTGACCCCTGATAGGTGGGGCTCCAGCCATTTACTTGATTGAACCAGTACGCCTAGAGCTAGGGAAGCATTGGGAATTTATCCATCTTGTGGTGGTCCCAAAAATGACTGAGGCAGTAATTTTGGGACTAGCCTGGCTAGATAAATGGCAGCCCATGATCTGGTGGGAAAAAAGAATTAAGGCTAGCAATGGGACCTTCACTTCCTACCCCCGCCAGTGACACAAGTGAAGCCCAGAGGCAATCTTTTGAAACCCTGAAAACTGCCATAAACTCCCCATCTGGGATACCACTCATCCCAAGTGAATATCGAGACTTAGCTGAGGTATTCAGAGAAATAGAGTGTGACATCCTGCCTACCCACAGAGCAACTGATTGTGCTATTGAGATTTTGCCAGAAGCCAAACTGCCCAAGCTGAAAATGCACTCAATGACCCCCCCTCCGTGAATTGAGAGAGTTGAGTATATTGGTAAGAATTTGGCTAGAAGGTTCATTCAGCCAGCAAAATCCAAAGTAGCCACCCCATGCTTTTTAAAGAGAAAAAAGATTGGTCGCTGAGGCTGTGCATAGATTTTAAAGGGTTAAATATAGTCAATGTGGAGAATATCTATCTTCTCCCTTTAATGAAAGAGATGTTAGCCCATTTGGCAAGAGGAAAGTTTTTTTTTTACCAAGCTGGACCTAAGAGAGGCGTACTATCGAGTGAGAGTTAAAAAAAACAACCCCACATCTTAAGAAAGCAGAACTCTTGGAAACAATTTCTTCCAACAGGAACTTTTATTAAGAGTAGTTGATAGCAGGCACAATAGACAGGATCTGAGGGATTCCTTACAGATCGGAGGTTGTATTTCTTTCTCCCCCCCCCTTTCTTAGCTGACAGGTTAGGAAGAAGAAAGTTTAGAGAGAGATACAGTGCAAGAAGCAATTTGTTACATTGTAGCGGCCAGCAGACACAGAAGCAGTAAACAAAGCAAATGGTTACATTTGTAGCGAATAGAGGAAGCAAAAGCAATAACTCCGCAGGCACATCCCCCCCTCCCCCTTGGCAGTATGTCAGAACCCAGGGAAAGGTAAGATTTGTTTTTAGATCAGAGGGGATAGATAGAAATGAAATAGAAATGGGTTCTGACAACCTGCCCCCCTTAAAAATAGGAGAGATCCACCTGTAGAGAAAACAAAGCAGGTATAGAGGTTAGTCTGGTTTATTGGGATATTCTGTATAAAACTTCTTTAGCAGTTTAAGTGCTCTGACGTGATGTTTATGGACCCACTCGTTTTGTGAGGAGGGAAGGTGTTTCCATGCTACTAAGTATTTCCACTATAAAATCCATGGATATTTCTTTCCAATGGGCTGAGGGATTCGCCACTGGTGGTAGCAGTCTGGACGATTTCCCTTGCAACCTCTTAGCAGCTGCGCAAGTTGGGCAGATGTGAGACAGTGCATCTGCCAGGAAGTTCTTTCTCCCCGGCAAGTGTTTGAGTGTAAAACGGAATTGGTGAAAATGCTGGGACCAGTGGGCTTGTTTGGGAGTGAGCTTTCTGGGTGTTTTTAATGCTTCCAAGTTTTTGTGGTCCATCCAGACCTGAAAAGGGATTTTATTCCCATCAAGGAAATGGCGCCACGTAAGTAACAGCATATGCCTCATTTTCCCACATGGCCCAGCGCTGTTCCGTCTCAGTGAGTTTCGTGGACGTATACGCACATGGTTGCAATACCCCTTCATCGTTTTCTTGTAATAGTAGAACCCCCAATGCCACATCGCTTGCGTCTGCCTGTATAACAAAGGGTTTATCCGGGCCCGGGTGCCTCAGTACGGGTTCAGCAGAAAAGAGTCTCTTTAGCCTCTCGAATGGGCTTGACATTCCATTGTCCATTTCAATGGCTGGCTGGGTTTCACTGTGGATTCTCCCTTCATTTTTAGTAGGTTTGTGAGGGGCAGAGCTATTTGGGCGAACGAGGGGATGAACTGGTGATAAAAGTTTGTGAAACCCAGGAAACTTTGCAATTGCTTCTTGGTGGTGTCCATTCTAGTACTGCTCTGACCTTCTCGGGGTCCATTTCACTGCCCTGTGGGGTGATGTGATAACCCAGGTAGTCTATTCTTTCCTGGTGGAATTCGCATTTTGATAGTTTGGCATATAGGTGGGCAGCTCACAGTTTCTTTAAAACTGCTCTGACTAGGTTGACATGCTCCTCTTTGGACTTAGTGAAGATAAGGATGTCATCTAGATAAACCAGGACCCCCTTAAATAGGTGCTTCCTTAGTATCTCATTGATTAATTGCATAAATACTGCAGGGGGCCCTTGTAGTCCAAACGGCAAAACTTTGAATTAGTAGCATCCCATTGGGCAATTAAATGCGGTTTTCCATTCGTCCCGTTCCTTAATCCTAATGCGTAATACGCTTCCCTTAGGTCTAGTTTGGTGAAAATTCTTCCTTTCGATAGGTGAGATAACATGTCCTTCATGAGGGGTAGGGGGTATAGGTTACCTTCACTAATTGCATTCAGGGTGCAGTAATCACGCACAAGCGCAAAGTACCATCCTTCTTTTCTGTAAAGAGGACCGGGGTGGCTACCTTGGGTTTGGCAGGTTCGATAAATCCCCTTTCTAGGTTTTTATTTATGAATCTTTCCATCTGCTCCTTCTCTTTAGGGCTCATGGAGTATAGTCTGGGCTTCAGGAGTTTTGCCCTGGGTTTGAATTCTATGGAACAATCCATGGGTCAGTGGGGGGAAGCTCATCTGCCCGTTCCTCACTGAAGACTTCGGCAACGTCTCGGTATTCCTCTGGTATTTCAGGTAACCCCTTTTCCTCTCCCACTGATGCTTTCTCCGCTCCTGGGCTTGATAGGGTTCTTTGGGGTGTTAAGTTCACATGATCCCCCTTCAGGAAATTGAATTCTGCCATCCTCCAATTTACCCAGGGGTTCCATTTCTTTAGCCACTCCAGTCCTAGGATCACTGGACATTCCATGCATGGGGTCCCTACAAATGTTATGTCTTCCTTGTGGTTCCCCAGGGATAGGTGGATTGGTAAAGTGGCTAGGGTAGCTGTCATCCCCCCTGCTATAGACCCATCTAACTGGCCAAATGAGATTGGTTGTTTCAGTCTCCCCACCAGGATGCCCAAGTTCCCCACTAGCATCAGGGTAATGAGGCAGCTTGTGCAGCCAGAGTCTATTAAGGCTTTCACTTTGACACCTTTGGGTATGGAGGGGGCTAATATAGTCACTGTCTTGAGGATGTTGTGCGATGGGTCCACTTACCAGGGGTTTGCCCTCCGAGCTGTCGTCCGAGGTATCTGCTGCCTCTGTGGTGTAGGCTGGAGTTCCTTTCCCATGCTTGGTAGAGGGTGGGGACTCCACAGCCTCTGTCACCCTCATGGTGGGTTCTCGTGGCATGGCTGAGGACTTCCCTGATTTCCTGGCTGGTGATCGGTCTGGGTTGTGTTGAGGGGCTTTCAAGAGGCACTCTATGGCACAATACCACTCTCTCCCGCATTTGAAACAACCTGTTGACTTCTTGGCCATGGCCGGTGGTTTTGCTGGTTTGCATGTCGGCTCAGGAGGCGAGCGGCCCCATGGTTTTTCTCAGTGGTACCTCTTCAGTAGGTTAATCTCTGCTTCCTCCACCAGGATGTATCAATCGTCGAGTTGGCGTGGGTCCCCTCGAGGCAGGCAAGCATCATACAGGTTGTAGTTTAGGCCATCTTTGAAATGGCTAAGGAGGATGTTTTCTGGCCAGTTCAGCTAGTTGGCGATGGGCCGGAATTCTTGTGTATATTCAGCCTCCGGGCGTCTGCCCTGCCTCACCATTTTGATTTTCTCGCAGGCCTTTCAATCAGCCAGGGGGTCCTCGAATCACCTTCTCAGAGAGAACATGAAGCAGTTGAAGTCATTGAGCTCTGGGCATTGGAATCATGCAGGTTCACCATCCAGTCTGCGACTGCCCCATCCAGAACGGATTGCACGATACACATATGGGCTTTGTCACTGGGGATGTCCTGTCCGTATTCTTCCATGTAGTTAAAGACTTGGTTTAAGAAGAACCCCAAGCATGGTGGCTCCCCTCTGAATTTTGCGTCCAGCGGTGGGAATCTTTGAATGGATCGGTGCTTTCACCACCGACGGTGTTGTCTCCCATCCTGATCACCATCTATGAGTCGGCGGGGAGTGAGGGCTGCCAAAGTGGTAGCTGCTATCTCAGCGTACATCCCCGGGACTACAGTTTCTGATTCCCACTCAGTGCCTCTCCGGCTGCAGCCCAAGGTCGTGGTGCGGCCGTGGGGTTCAGGTTCCTGCTCCCCAAGAGAGCTGAGTGTTCTTTTCTTCAGGTCAATAGTTTTCTCTTGGATCCAGTTTGAGTGCTGCACACGACCTCCTTCCTCTTCGCTAAGGTGCAGGGATTTCTCCATCTCTCGCTTCCATTCGGGTTGGTGGCTGCCCCATCTCAGGGTCACCTTTCTTGATCTCTTTTCCCACTCTTCTTTCTTGCCAACCCCCATTGACCATCGAGGTTTGTGGTCGCGCATTTCCACTACTTCTTCTCCTGAGGAGTATGCCATCTCGGATCCTGACAGCTGGCAGGTCTCTGCCAGAGGGAGGGCTCCCCTTTCATAGTGGTTTCTTCCTTCCCTGCCCCATTGTCTGATATTGTAGATTTTGCAAAGTCCCCTGGTAAGGGTCTTCCTTCCTGGTTGACTATTGCTGCAGATCCTGTCTAATGTAAGGATCCACTTCAATCCCACATCTTAAGAAAGCAGAACTCTTGGAAACAATTTCTTCCAACAGGAACTTTTATTAAGAGTAGTTGATAGCAGGCATAATAGACAGGATCTGATGGATTTCTTACAGATCAATACTTTAAAGTGTCCCCAAGCAAACCTCACCCCACAGTTCATCCGGATGGTTCAAAACCGGCCAATTCCCAGGTGTTAAGTCCATCATGGAAAAAGGGGAGATAACATAAATCCAGCTCTGGTTGCAGCGCAATGTTCAAGCGGCTCTTCGCATCTTCTTTTGAGAAATGGAGAGATAAGCCAGGCTCTGGAGGTTGTATTTCTTTCTCCCTCCCTTATTCCTAACTGACAAGTTAAGGAGAAGAAAGTTCAGGGAGAGATACAGTGCAGGAAGCAATTTGTTACATTGTAGTGGCCAGCGGACACAGTAGCAGTAAATGAAGCAAAAGGTTACATTGTAGCAAATAGAGGAAGCGAAAGTAATAACCCTGCAGGCACATCCCCCCTCCCCCTTGGGGGTATGGCAGAACCCAGGGAAAGGTGAGATTTGTTTTTAGATCAGAGGAGATAGATAGAAATGAAATAGAAATGGGTTCTGACAAGATGAGTGGAAGACAGTGTTTAAGAGCCCCCTGGAAAGCTTTCAGTTCAATGTTATGCCTTTTGGGCTACAGGGAGTTCCTGCAGTGTTAATGCAATTTATCAATCAAGTGCTAAATGATCACCTGTACAAGGGGGTCTTAGTCTATCTTGCTGACATCCTCATTTATACAAAGACCATGGCAGAACATACTAAATTAGTGCATGAAGTACTCAAAAGACTGCTGAATGCTAAACTTTATGCAAAACTCTCAAAATGTGAATTCCATCAGACACACCTGGACTACCTAGGATATAGGATTTCCAGTGAAGGCATTGAAATGGATACAGCCAAAGTTAAAGCAGTGATCGGATGGCAACTCCCATGAACCTGTAAACCACTCCAAAGTTTTTGGGGGTTTGCCAATTTCTACTGGCAATTTATCCCCTCTTTTGCTGAGATTACTTTACCAATTATTGAACTATTAAAGATGGGGAAAAATGGGGGCAAGCCACGACCTTTTTAGCCCCTGCCATGGTCTATGGAAAGCCAAACAGCATTTGAAAACTTAAAGAGACTGTTTGCTGTTGGGGTGTTTGAGAACAAACCTGTTCTCAAACACCCCAACCCTGAGGAGCAGTTCATCATCCAAGCTGATGCTAGTGATGTGGCTGTGGGGTCAATTCTTCTGCAAAGAAATCAAAAGGGAGACTTGCAACCCTGCACCTACACTTCTAAGAAACTAACAGATGCTGAGCAAGCATCTGTTTGGGAGAAGAAAGCCTTTGCGGTAAAATGGGTCCTGCTTACTTGGAGCAATTTCTTCCAGGGGAGCAAGATGCCTTTTGAAGTATGGACTGTTTGGGAGAAGAAAGCCTTTGCGGTAAAATGGGTCTGTTTGGGAGAAGAAAGCCTTTGCGGTAAAATGGGTCCTGCTTACTTGGTGCAATTTCTTCCAGGGGAGCAAGATGCCTTTTGAAGTATGGACTGATCACAAAAATTTAGAAGCACTGAAAACCCCCCATAACCTATCTGCCAAACAAGTTTGATGGGCGCAGTATTTTAATCGTTTCAACTTCACACCAGGGGGAAAAAACTTCCTGGCAGATGCCCTCTCCAGGCTGCCTCAGTATAAAAGCCATCGTGAAGAGATTGTGAACTCCATCATTCCACTACCACAGACAATCTCTCAAATAACCCCAGAGAGGCAACAGCAAGCAAAACCACCTGAACCAGATAGCTTGTTAACAAAAAAACTAAAAGAGGAATTGAAAACTGATTCCTGGTTCAAGGAAAACCAGACCACAATGACTTATCAAGATGGGCTAGCCTGGAAAAGGTCAAAACTATATTTGCCCAAGCCACTTAGAGTCCAAGCTTTCCAGTGCAGCCATGATATCAAACAAGTTGGACACTTTGGATATCTAAAGACTTTATATTTGGTCCAGAGGCGGTTTTGGTGGCCAGGTTTGAAAAAAGATGTTGAAAACTATGTAAAGAGCTGTGCAATGTGTGCAATGATGAAGAAATGCCCCAGAAAGCTCCCTGGACTATTGCAACAAGTTTCAGACCCTTCCCAACCCTGGGAAGAGATTGCCATAGACTTTATCACGGCTACCAGAGAGTAGGAGAAATACGGTAATATGGACTGTGATTGACCTTTTTTTCAAGCAAGCTCATTTCATAGCCTGTTCTGGTCTCCCCTCCGCCCAGACGTTAGCCAAAATGTTCCTCAAACATATCTACTGGCTCCATGGAGCACCAAAAGGGATTATTTCGAACGGGGGGGGGGGGGGTTCAGTTTACTGCTAGATTTTGGAGGGACTTCCTTAAACTGATTGGATCCACACAAGGACTATCGTCGGCTTTTCATCTGTCTATGAATGGAGCAGCTAAAAAAGCAAATGCAATGGTGGAACAATATATTAGATGCTATGTGGATTACCAGCAGACAAACTGGGCTGACTCCCTCCCTTTTGCCAAGGTGGCTTACAATAACACAGTGCATAACAGCACTGGACTCACTCCTTTTAAAATAGCTACTGGTAGACAGTTCATTCCCATGCCTGAATACCCACAGTACCCTCCTGCTTCTCAAACTTTAGATCAGTGTGTGGCCTCCTGGAAAACTATTTGGGACAATGAAAGAGTGCTTTAGCGAAAGGCTCAAAAATTTACAAAGAATAAGCTGATTAAAAAACAGGTTCCTCAGAAACCATTCCATGTCAGGGAAAAGGTTTATCTTTACAAAATATTTGAGACTCAAGTTGCATAGCAAAAAATTGGGACCAAAATACCTTGGACTTTCCCCTATAGTCCAGATTATAAACCCAGTCACAGTAGTGTTAAAACTCCCTCACTTTTTGGGAAAGATCCATCCAGTTTTTCACTGCAGTCTGTTAAAACCTTTCAGGGAGTTGTCTTTAAGACCTCTTCCCAAACAAGCACCTGATCCCCTTGTGGTAGAGGGAGAGACTCATTATGAAATAAAATGAATTTTGACTCTAGATTATACAAAGGGAAATTACAGTATTTAATACAGTGAAAAGGATACCCATTATCAAAGGCCACTTGGGTGAAAATACTGATGTAAAAGCTGAATGATTGGTTCCTAGATTTTTTGATAAGCATCCTAATAAACCTCGAGGAGACACAATCTACTTCTTGGTAAACTAGAAAAATGTGGGATAGACAGCATCACCACCAGATGGATTTGTAACTGGCTGACAAACCATATTCAATGAGTATTCCTTAATGGTATTACATCTACATGGAGGGAAATAAGTAGTGGGGTACCACAAGGTTCCATCTTAAGCCCAGTACTCTTCAATATCTTCATAAATGACTTAGATGAGAGAACTCATCAAATTTGCAGATGACACTAAGCTGGCACATATAGCCAACACCCCAGAAGACAAGCTCAAAATCCAAAAAGATCTTGACAGACTTGAACAATGAGCCCTATCCAACAAAATGATATTTAATGTGGAGAAAAGCAAGGTTTTACACCTAGGCAGGAAAAACCAAAGGTACAAGTACAGATTAGGCGAAACCTGGCTCAAAACAGTAACTGAGAGAGGTACCTTGGAGTCCTAGTGGATGATTACTTAAACATGAGCCAGCAGGGTGTGGCAGCAGCCAAAAAAGCTAATACAATTCTTGGTTATATAAACAGAGGCATAGAATCAAAATCACATGAAGTATTAGTAACACTTTTTAAAACCTTAATAAGACCACACCTGGAATCCAGTTTTGGTCACCACATTACATAAAAGATGTTGAGACTTTGGAAAAAGTGCAAAGAAGAGCAACTAAGGGCCTGGAGACAAAAACATATTAAGAACAGTTGCAGGAATTGGGTATGGCCAATGTAGAGAAAAGAAGGACTGGGGTGACATGATAGCAGTATTCCAATATTTGAGGGGTTGCCATAAAGAAAAGGGGGTCAACTTATTTTCCAAAGCATCAGAAGGCAAGACAAGAAACAATGGATGGAAACTAATCAAGGAGAGAAGCAACCTGGAATTAGGGAGAAACTTCCTAACTGTGAGGACAATTAACCAGTGGAACAGCTTGCCTTCAGAAGTTGTGGGTGCTTTATCACTGGAGGATTTTAAGAAAAGATTGGACAGCCACGTATCTGAAATAATATAGGGTCTCTTGCTTGAACAGGGGGTTGGATTAGAAGATGTCCAAGGCCCCTTCCAGCTGTATTCTGATTGATAGTCTACTCTGTTCAAAATGGCCTTTGATGTAAAAATTGCAGCCTTGCTAGTGATAGAGGCTCATTTCCTGTAAGATGTAAAACAGTTTTTTTTTAGTTTTTAAATAAGGCTCTAAGTCAGTGGTTCTCAACCTTTCTAATGCCACGACCCCTTAATACAGTTCCTCATGTTGTGGTGACCCCCAACCATAAAATTATTTTTGTTGCTACTTCATAACTGTAATTTTGCTACTGTTATGAATCGTAATGTAAATATTTGATATGCAGGGTGTATTTTCATTGTTACGAATTGAACATAATTAAAGCATAGTGATTAATCACAAAAACAATATAGCAATGCTCACTGGAGAAGCTTACTCTTCTTTGCTCAAAAATGTTGGGAGGGAGGGAAGGAGAAGGAAGGAAGATTGAAAAGGAAAGGAAGGAGATGGAGAAGGAAGGAGATTGAAGGGGGAAGGAAGGAAGGAGAGATTGAAGGGGAAGGGATGGAGATGGAGATGGAAGGAAGGAAGGAAGATTGAAGGGGAAAGGAAGGAGATGGAGAAGGAAGGAGATTGAAGGAAGGAAGGAAGGAAGGAGAGANGAAGGAGAGAGAGATTGAAGGGGAAGGGAAGGAGATGGATGGAAGGAAGGAAGGAAAGAAGAAAGGAAGGAGAGATTGAAGGGGAAGGGAAGGAGATGGATGGATGGAAGGAAGGAAGGAAAGAAGGAAGGAAGGAATGATCTTTGGAGAGTCATGTTTTCCCAGATGGTGATGAACTGCAACTCCCAGCATTCCTCACTCTTCCACAGTGCATTTTACGGCTGCTGGGGATGGTAGTCCAGTAAGGTCTGGAGACACACACAGATGCCCTAGCAGGGAAAATTGGCCAGGTAATTGCTGCAGCTTTACTTGGAGGCATTCTGCAGCTCCTGAAAATCACTTTAACCAATTTTCCCTGGTTCAGCAAAGGCAACAAGTAATAAAACAAGCAACAGTACCAGTAATAAAATACCCCAAATTGTCCTTTCCAGCACAGATGAAAAGAAATAGAAAGGGAAAGGGAAATCGCATCTGCCTCTTTGACCAACGGGAGGAGAAGCGGTAGGAAAAGCGCGGCGTTTCAACTTGGGCACACAGCCTTGCCTGCAGGCACTGCCAAGGACACACAAGCAGCTCCGCACAATTGCCCAGGGAGGGGGGGAGGCTCTGGTGGAGAGCCTGGCGGAGAGCCAAGCGGCGTCACCTCCAGGGCCTCAGAAGCCGCGCGGAGGATCCACGTGCCTTGGAGCCGCTGGCCGCGCTCTCGAGCCCGCCAACCTGGAGCCCTCCATCCTCATCCCGGCATCTATTGCCCTCTCCCAGCCGCCCCTCCGGGACCTGCCCGCCCCTCCAGCCTCCTAAGTGTCATCGCAGCACTGGGGTCACGGGAGCCCCTTTCCACATCACACAGCCCTTCACTGCCAAACCCTTCCCTGATTCGTCGCACATGAGAGGGGCGCGGCCGGAGCGCCAGCTCCCGCTCGGAAGGTGCCGCTTCTCCCCTCCCGGGCCAGCTGGCTGGCCTCCGACGCACATGCGGGCATCGCTGCCACCTCGCCCTCTTCCCTGCTGCCTGGCCGCTTCTGAGACATGGAGCCCGGCAAGCCGGGAAGGAGCTGCTCCTGCCCACCAGCCCCAGGGCTGCGCTGGGCGCCAGAGGCCCGAGGCAGCCTCTGACGGCAAGGGTGGCGGGCCGGGTGGTGCGGGGGAGGCTCCGGCGCGGCGCAGAGGGTGGCCGGGCAACCAGGATGCGTGGGGACCGGCTCAGTTCAGCTCCCTCTCTCTATTTCTCTCTCCCTTTCAAAGATCCTTAAAATCCTTAAAAGTTATGCTTGGGCGGAAGATTTTTTTCTTTTACAGATGGCGTGGGTGGGCCCGACATTCGTGGGCAGGCAGGACCACACCCGCTGAGCCGTCACCTCCCCACCACCCTCCACGCCAGCTGGCTCCGTCGCTGGACCTCCCAGCTGACGGGCGCAGGTCCGGGGGTCGCCAGCTGACAGGCGCAGGAAGTAGGTGCCGCAACGGCCTCCCAGCCGCCTGCTTCTTCGGCTGGAGCAGTTGCCAGGGTTTGCATGGTCGCCGGCTGCGGGGAGTGTGTCAGCGGCCCTTGAGGACCATGCAAGCCCTGGCAACTGCTCCAGCCAAAGAAGCAGGCGCTGGGAGGCCGCCGCAGCGCTGAACTCCTGCGCCCGTCAGCTGGGAGGTCTGGCAACGGATCCGCCTGGCATGGAGGGCGATGGGGAGGCAGCGGCTTGGTGGGCGGGGTCCTGCCTGCCCACGAATGTCGGACCCACCCACCCCATCTGTAAAAGAAAAAAATCTTCCGCCCAAGCATAACGCCAGCAGTTCTGTGCCACGGAGGCTTGAGACATGGAGGCATGGGACGTGGAGCGGAGCGGCGCCGTGGGAGGTGGCAGGACAGGGGGGAGAGGTTACCTGCATCCTGCCAGCCGAATTCTGGAAGCCTGCCTGAATGAAGAATTTTAGGGGGTGTTGAAAGCGAGACAGACTGAGGGCTGTATTAAGGCCATAGATGGCTGCGTAAGGAGAGTGGAAGGGAGGCAAATTTGGGGTGGAGTAGAAAACACGCGTGCCAGGTACCCTCCCAGCGCCCGCTGTTGCCCCCCGTTCGGTGCGGCGGCAGGCAGGCCCAGGTACTCCTGAGCGGCCCTCCCACCCCTGGCCCTCTTTTACTTACATTTAGAAGTTGCTCAGCAGGGAGGGGTGGAAATTTCCAGAAAGCTCGCCTTAGCTGCAGACAACTTGCAGCAACGTTTGCCGACTGGGACTTTTGGCAGGCTCAGCAGGGCAGAGACAGCCTGGACAATTCCTATTGGCTTTTGAAAGCCAATAGAACTAGACTCTATTCAAGAGAGTCTATTCTATTGGTGTTCGAAAGCCAATAAAAACTATTGGCTTTCGAACGCCAATAGAATAGACTCTCTTGAATGGAGTCTATTCTATTGGCTTTCAAAAGCCAATAGAATAAGAGGGAATAGCACAGCTCATGAAAAAGGGGAAAAAAACAAACAAAAAAAAATGCCGGACTGCATTTCATAAGGATTCTGAGGAAAAACTTCAGGACTTTGGCGCCCCCTGTGAAATGGTCATTCGACCCCAAAAGGGGTTGCGACCCACAGGTTGAGAGCCGCTGCTCTAAGTAAACATCCTTTCTGTACAACATATTTTTCAATGAAACCAATTTCAACAGCTGATGCATCACAGATACAGTCTTCCTTCAAATGGAACTTCATGGTTAAGCCTTTTATGTGATTGATCTGAGTTTAGTGGACTTCTGATACAATGGATAATCCCTTTTTCATGTAGCATTTACAACTAATGTATTAAGTCTTTTGTTTCTGAAATAGTCCAAAACTTCATTTTCATCAATTTATGATGCTTTTACCCAAATGATGAAATTTGTGCCATTTGCATAATCACATTGGTACACAAATGATGTAAATAACAGATTTAATGGACAATTGGATTTAATTTACACTCTTTATAAGAACAAATAGTCTATTAAATCAGAGTTTACTGCACTCCATTGCCTTATTTACCTGTTCATGTACTAGTTATTGATATGTGCCATAGAACTTTTTTAATGTTCTGAACATTTAAACAAAGCTTACCAAGATATTCTATCAGATTGTATTTCATTGGAAGATAGCTATTGGATGGAAAGTCATCTTTTATGTAAATATTAATTAATTAATTATTAATTTCATGTGTCAGATCATAGATATATCAGTGGGATCTTTGAAGTTGTCCAGTCCAATATATACTTAAAACAAGATCTGAATATGAGGTGCAACTGCAGCATTCTCACAAAACAGATGTCTGATATTAAATATTTTCAGTGAGTGAAAACACTACAACCTCCCAAGACAGTTATTTCTACTGCTGAGTAGCTTTTTCTTATTAAAATTGTTATTTTAGCTTGCATTGCTAAACTTTGCCAAATTCATATGCTGCTCATTCCTATTCAGCATAGGAGTTGTTAGGTAAGGCTATCCATTGGCACTGGGTCAGATATTATTAATATGCAAATGATACCCAATTTTATATTTTAACCCCAGGCTAAATGGGAAATGTTAATGAAAGTTCCATCACAGAGCCTGAAAACTTTAAGGATCTGGATGAGAAGGAACTATCTTAGGCTGAATTCTAACAAGACCGATTGGCTTTACTTATCTTCCATTTCCAGGGATTTTCTAATTTTAGTTCTAAGTGGGATTGCACTTCCCCCAGTGGTATTTGTGTGTAATTTGGTAGATCTCCACTCAACCTTTGTGCTCAGAGAGCAAGCAGCACTCAAAGCCAGGAGGACCTTTGCACAGATCCAACTGGAGTGCTAGGTACAATTTTTCTTGGTTCAGAAAGCCCTTTTGGCACTCACACATTAATCATCTCTTATTTCAACTACTGCAATAAGCTTTATATAGACTACTCTGGAAAACCGCTTGATTGGTGGCCTGAATACTCATGAGGTCACCCACTTCTGATTTTTGCTTCCTCTTCAGTAAGCTCAGTTCAGGATTACCACTCTAGGTCCCATCAGTTACACACTAGCATTCGGGAGATCCAGGAAATGGGTCTTTGTAGTAGCTAGCCTAACCACCACATCAAACTGCCTCTATTATATAATTAGGAATCCAAAATTCTTGATAATATGCTGAAAATCACCAAGATTGAAAGGAATTCTACAGTTCTACCTCCCTGTTGCCCCTGAACTAAACAAAAATATTTGCTCACATAGAAACATTACTGTTTCTGCATACTTTATATCAATATATTTGTTGCTGCTTCACTTGTGACTTATATGCCAGTTAGTATATTATAAAAGATTCTGCCAGCATATGTCAATACACTTCACAAGGACTCTGCATTGCTTGTCTAGTATACTTCCAGATTAACAACCTCACCATCTTCCAGTTCTTTAGTTTTCAATATAAAAATGCATCTAAAATTAATCTGAGGTGCCTTTTCCCCTGTTTTCCTCTTCCTCCAATGTGTGGAGGAAAACTCCCACGTTGGAATGAAATTAGTAATAGGAATTAGATTCTAAAACAGAGTTATTTATTTATTTAAAAGATATATATGTCCAACCATTTAAGCTACTCTGGGCAGCTCACAGCAAACTATCTGTCTCAGTTTGCCTTTTTGTTTGTTTGGTTTTTGGATTGCTTGTCAATTCTAAAGTGAGCAAATGCTCTGAAACAGACATTCATATGCACAGAAATGATGAGGAAATATTAACATATCTCAAAATTGCTAACCCCTGCAGGGTTAAGATATTCTTTATCAACAGTGATCCAAAACCAGGACTGCACCTTTCTCTAATAATACTCTGTAAAACATGTCAAGAGAATCAATCACATGAGTAGAAGTGAAAATATTCCTATGCACCCAATTGCATAGAAATAACTGAAGAAAAAATGGCAATTATACAAGTAAATGGTGATGTGAAATGCAATCAAAGGTCTTGAATCAAATAAATAAATAAAAGGATTACAGCTGAAATGAAAAGTTGTGAGCAATACTAGACCATAATCCTTAGCAGGCTTGCAACTTTGACTTTTTAAATAACTTCTAATGTTTTCTTTAGCTCTTTAAGTGTAATATGATGAGAAGCAGAAAATGGAAGTTTAAACCAGAGAGGATTGGGGTTTTTTGGTAGTTAAGCATAACAATGACAACTATCCATTTATAGTCAACCATATAAAACTGATAATTTATTTCAAACCCTCAGTTTTGCTATTTTATTTTTGTATGTGTATGAAAGAGGAAGATCCATTATTTCTCTCTTATTTTATGATGTTAATCTGAGCCAAATCAACTTTTCATTTTGTTCCTTACCTTAATTGCTATGGTACTTTAAGACCTTTTTGTTTGTTTTTTTCACTAACTTTTATCTTGAGGTAAAATATAAAAATGTTCAATTTTTGGAATGCACATGCTGTTTCACATGGTATGCAGCTGCTAGTTTCCCCCTCACATTAAAATTACTATTAATATGTCAATGTCCAACATCTACAAAGTTTTACTAGCAAAAAAGAGAAAAATTCTTAGCCTGCAAAGGTATAGATGGACACAGAAGAAGAAAAAAAATATATCAGTAGCTGCTGTAATGCCTAAAAATATTATAAGAAGAGAACAGCCTGTGCTGTAAACTGTTGACATATAATACTGAGATTTCCTATATAAGAATGCAGTGATCTATATTTAACCACTGACATAACTAGCCTTTTTACATGAGAAGCAATTAGGATATTTTATTTGTAAGGTCAGCAGAATGTGAAGATACAGTGAAAGCGAAGAAGTTGGGAAAGCTTGTATAGGAGTTCATTTTTATAGGCATAAGGTGAAGTTAATTCCATAAAACATTCAGAATAAAAAGGAAGATAAGTAGACAGGAAGATTTTGTAATACACACACAAAGGGACATACACACATTTACAAAAACCAGGATAGTCACCACTTCCCTTTTTTATTATAAAGAAATTGCATTTCTATTTTTTTTTCAAAATTATTTATTACTTTTCTATTATTACACTTGATTAGTGCTTAATAAACATTTTGTTGTCTGGGTTAATTTGTTTGCTTAATAATACAAGTTACATTCTTAGTCTCTACCTCTTTTTTTCAACCATTGATAAAATAAATTCTATGTTTGAAAATATTCTGTATCTTATTTCTCTTTGATCCTCAATGTAAGTATGCCCATTTCAGCACATGCCATATCTTCTTGATTATCTCTTCATCTAGTGATGTTTCTTCATTATTCCAGCACTGAGCAAATACAATCCTCGCTGCTATTAGTATATGCAATGTTAAATATATACTTTGCTTATCAAATTTTTCGGGTATTATAACTAATAAGAAAAGTTCAGGTTTAAAATCTACATGTTTTCCTAACATCTTTTCTAACCAAGTGTGTATTTTTGTCCAATTTTATTTTTGCTTTAACACAGGTCCACCACAAATGGTAATATGTGCCAGAAATTGCATTTCTAGATGACCAAATACTATTCTGCCATACAAAGGTACAAAAATAAAGAACAACATGGAATTCTCCAATGTATTATCTAAAATTTCATAAAGATAAGAATTTTTTTCACAGGTAGCCACCGTGATTGCTTGGTGTCAGGTCCCAAACAGTTCCCTATTTTACTTACCTTTCTTCTGTCCTTCCATCTTTGGGACCTGCTATTCTGTTGCGGGAGGGGGGGGAGAGCCCAGCGTTACTTGCATGTTTGTATTTGCTCACCAGTTTTGTTTCCTTTTTCTGATTGCCATGGGGAAGGGTATGGTAGCTCTCCGAAGACGAGCGCAACGAGCCGGAGGTCAGCGAAGCCAGGAAGTCGCATGCCAAAAGCAACGGCTAATCACCCCAAGATGCCAGGTGATTGAATACAATTCAAATCCCTGCACGGCTTTGGTGGGAGGGGTTTTATGGCTTGGGTGACTAAACGGTGTTAACGAACTTTTATCTCAGACCTCACCTTGATTCCCCACTGTTACTGATCCCCAAATAAAAGAATCCTGTTTGAAGCAATGATTGCCTCAAAGAGTTTGAATTCTTGGAAGAACAGCTGAAGTGGGTCATTACACTTGGTGCCATAAGCTTCAGACTGCTTTAGGCCATGATAATTCATCAGAAGAAGCTGCAAATGGTAGAGAAGTTAGCTGAAGATACATTTAAGAAAGCAACAACAGTATTTAATTCTTAATGGTAGTCTTTAACTGTTCATATGGTCAAGGAAATGTTCAGGAAATAAAGTATCATTTTGAGGAGGAGGGACATAATTCTTCAGAAGAAAATGCCTCAACAATAATCAGATAGCTTATTAAAATCAAGATATGCCATCAGGGAAAAATAGTTTTATGCAGAAACATGGGCTTTGTTATATTGTGAGTTGTCTATCTAGACAAAGGCTGCAGATATCACATATCAGAAATGATTTGTAAACAATGTTCTTGGGAAAAGTAGATAAATGCTTTAATCAGAATGGAATTAAATTTAAAAAGCAGAATACTTGCTTCTCTTGTCAGTTGAACTGAGGAAGTTACCCATTAGACTTGCTTCAGTCAGAATCTAAGATGACAAAGTCTTCCCACCTTATTGGGTAGGTTCCCTTTCAACCTAAGAAAGCAATCTAATGAGGATTTGTCTAATTGCAATCTTACTTTATCAGCACTACCTGCTTTAGAACGTGATAAAACTCCAGCTGAAGTAAAGGAGAGGATTCGGGACCAACATATAAAAATAATAGAGCCTCTCTATAACACCACTGTTCCTCCTTCTGATCTTATCTCTAGATATTCCTATAATATATGATCCACATATAAAACTATTTACTTTGGCTTGAATCTAGTGCTATCTATCAGAACAATGATAAATATATAAACTTTCAATAGGAATACTGAACTTGTTCAGACTTGGAGGTAGAATCTGCTTCAACCAAGTGAAATCTTCCTTCCCTAAGGGATCAGACTGAGGCAGGTCTGACATTAGGCAGAATCTGCCAGTGTGATCAACCCAGAGAGGACATTATACCACATGATGTCGGCTCAAAGGAGTGACAGGAGGAGATTGAATGCTGGGGGGAGGCTTCATCCAGGCTCCCTCCAGGGCTGGATCTCTCTGAGTGGATGAGAGAGGCAGAAAACTGCAGTGACCTACCAAGACCCAAGTGGTCCCTGAGTATCAGGAGGAAGGAAGATTGGGAAGAAAAATCCATGTGGGTCACCCTCTCTCAAGCCGCAGCAGCCACTGACAGGAACAGCAAATGGAACTGGAAGGGCTGGAAGAGGAAAAGGAAATGAGTGGAGAGCATGGCTAGGCCAACTGGCTGATGGAGCAAGCCATAAAATTTATGTGAAGGGCCTTCAAGAACCTCAAGGCATGCACAGCAATTGCCCAAGCCACACAACCTGATGATCAGCTGCTTCCAGTCACAGCAACTGACAGGGTGACCCCATCCACCTCAGCTGGCAGACTAGAGTTAGGTCTGCAGCAGCGACAGCCTCCATGGCCCCAACTCAGTGTACCTCCCTCACGGCACCAGTGAGAAGGAGGAGCTTCTACATAAGTCTATTACTGAGTATGAATTAAAGAGAGGGATGAGTGGAAAACAGCTTTTAACTGCCCTTTGGGGTGCTTTCAATTCAGAACTCTCCCTTTAGTACTACATCCCCCCACACTGTCTTCATGCAGCTAATAAATGAGGTGCTGCATGAGCACTTGTATAAAGATGTGTTGGTTTACCAGTTGACATACTGATCTATACTGAAATTATGATGGAACATGTGAAATTGATGTGGGCGGAACTTAAAAGACTTGGGGCTGCCCAATTTTATGCTAAGCTCTCTAAATGTGGGTTCCACCAGAGCAAAATCGATTACCTGGGTTATCACATCTGCAAAGGCATAGAGATGGACCCCAAAAAGGTCAGGGCTGTGCTAAAGCGAGCTCCATTGCATACCAGGAAACAAATACAAAGTTTCCTGGCTTTGCAAACTATTACCGCCAATTTACTCCATTGTAAGGTTTTTCAGCTCAGAATCCAAATAAATCCCAAAGAGACTCTAAACATGAGGCTACTGAAAAAAACACAGCTTTATTTTTGATCAAAAAGAAAAGCTGGGTGCTCCTAGTCTCTTGTCTCTAACGCAGAGAGACAGAGGAGAAAAGACACACATACTAATAAAAAAAAGTTTATATATATATATACATATATGCCAAACAAATAAAATAAAACGAACACCAGGGTAAAATAATCAAACTCTAGGAGTTTAATGTTACAGTACCAAACGCCAAGCTTTCGTCAGCATTCTGCTGACATCATCAGGGCTTAAACGGTCAGTCTATGGGAGAGTTTTATAGTTCGAACTTGGTCTGCACACGGCCCCTGGACCTCGTTACTGGT
>NW_015387125.1:48722-75655 GCF_001527695.2 Protobothrops mucrosquamatus | reverse complement strand
ATAGGTGGTGGGATCTGTGTTTAGGGGTTTGTATGTGGAGTCTTGGAGTAGGTTGGTTAATTTGGTTTGGTAGTCAGATGTGTTCATAACCACTGTGGCGTTGCCCTTGTCTGCTGGTAGGATTATTATGCTGGTATCTTCTTTCAGGTTGAGTAGTGCTGTCTGTTCCTCTTTGAGTAAGTTGCTTTTTGGTGGCTTGTTGGTGCAGAGGATTTTGGTGATTTTGAGTCTGATTCTGTTAGCATCGTCGGGGTTAATTTTGGTCAGGCTGATTTCAACTCCACATATAATGGTTTCAGTGGGGATGTGTTTGGGAGCGACTGCAAAGTTGAATCCTTTGGAAAGGACATTGGTTTCGGCTTTGGTGAGGATCCTATCTGAGATGTTATGCACTGTTTGTTTCATGTGTGGATGTGAGGGAGGAGGGGTTTGTTTCTGGCGTTCTTGTAGTCTTCAGAGTTTGTTGGTGTGTGTGTCTGTTTTGAGGGTGGTCTGTGTTTCGGCTCTCCAGACGGCGAGTTGTTTGGATTTTTCCCAAAGTGCGGGGTGGATCTTGTTGCTGAGTTTGAGATGAAGTGTGAGGAGATCTTTGTTGATTCGGTCTAGGAGGAATCTTTTTGTGTGAAGTTCATTTCTGATTAGGACCAATTCTGTTCTTTTCAGGATGCGTTTGGTGGCTGCAGAGTTGGAGTGGAATTTCAATTGGAAGCATGTGGGGATTAGATTTTGATCTCGGCAGTTGCATAGGAATGCGAGGTCACATAAAATGGAAGCTCTTTGGACTTCGAGTTTTTCATAGGTCCTGGTCAAATGGTGGATTTCCTCCCCGTAGAGGTATGATATTTGTTTTCTGAGGTTTTCAAGGGTGTTTGTATGTAGGTCTTTGGTTATTCGGGTTTTCTCCCGCGTAAAATTGGAAGTGTCTTGGCGACGTTTCGACGAAGTCACATTTGTCATCTTCAGGCTGGTGTCTTCAGCTTCGTGCTTCTAGGAGTAATGTGTGATCGCAGCTGTTTCTTCCTTTTAACTGCCAGAGGATGTTGGTGATTTCGAGTCTGATTCTGTTAGCATTGTCGGGGTTGATTTTGGTCAGGCTGGTTTCAACTCCATTATGCCTGCCCCACCACATACATCGGACAAATCAACAGAAGAATAAATGCACGCATTGAAGAACACAAGAACTCAGTTATGAAAGAGGAACCAATTTCTTCTCTGATCCAACACCTTAAAGCCACAGGACATAAAATTGACTTTAAAAAGACCAGAACTATCGCCAAAACAGAGCACTTTAACAACAGAATAATCAGAGAAGCCATCAAGATAGAAAAACGCCCACACAGCATGAATAAACAAGATGATACCTCCCGCCTACCAGCCATTTGGAAACCCGCCCTTATTGGCAAACGAGTTCCTAACACAAAGAATGACACCAGACCCACACTCACGAAAACCACACAGGATTTTCACCACCACACATCCATGCAAAAAGAAAACCCAAACTCACACAGATGTTGAGGCATGACCACAAACTAGAAGCCAGTCCACAGCTGCATCATTAGCCACTTTAAACCCCTCCAATTCATACATGAAGCGAACTGACACCCACCATAAAGATGTGGCACAACCACGAACACGAAGCCCAACAACAGCAATGCAGCTCACCATCTCAAATCCCCCTGCAACTCAGACTAACCCGAGCACAACAAAGCCCCCATCCAAACAGTACACTCCCCCATCCAATCAGAGCACAGCCAACCCCCATCCAATAAGAGCACAGCCAAGCCCCTTCACCAATCAGAACACACCTCCACCCAATCAGAACACAGCCAAGCTCCCACCCAATCAGTTCAAACCCCACTGGCAGTTAAGAGGAAGAAACAGCTGTGATCACACATTACTCCTAGAAGCACGAAGCTGAAGACACCAGCCTGAAGATGACGAATGTGACTTCGTCGAAACATCGCCAAGACACTTCCAATTTTACGCGGGAGAAAACCCGAATAACCAAAGACCTACATACAAACACCCTTGAAAACCTCAGAAAACAAATATCATACCTCTACGGGGAGGAAATCCACCATCTGACCAGGACCTATGAAAAACTCGAAGTCCAAAGAGCTTCCATTTTATGTGACCTCGCATTCCTATGCAACTGCCGAGATCAAAATCTCATCCCCACATGCTTCCAATTGAAATTCCACTCCAACTCTGCAGCCACCAAACGCATCCTGAAAAGAACAGAATTGGTCCTAATCAGAAATGAACTTCACACAAAAAGATTCCTCCTAGACCGAATCAACAAAGATCTCCTCACACTTCATCTCACACTCAGCAACAAGATCCACCCCGCACTTTGGGAAAAATCCAAACAACTCGCCGTCTGGAGAGCCGAAACACAGACCACCCTCAAAACAGACACACACACCAACAAACTCTGAAGACTACAAGAACGCCAGAAACAAACCCCTCCTCCCTCACATCCACACATGAAACAAACAGTGCATAACATCTCAGAACCACTGAAACCATTATATGCGGAGTTGAAACCAGCCTGACCAAAATCAACCCCGACGACGCTAACAGAATCAGACTCGAAATCACCAACATCCTCTGCACCAGCAAGCCACCCAAAACCAACTTACCCAAAGAGGAACAGACAGCATTACTTAACCTGAAAGAAGACACCAGCATAATAATCCTACAAGCAGACAAGGGCAACACCACGGTGGTTATGAACACATGTGACTACCAAACCAAATTAACCAACCTATTCCAAGACTCCACATACAAATCCCTAAACACAGATCCCACCACCTACCTGGAAAAAACCACTAGATCCAAAATAAAAGCCTCCCCCATCAGCGAAGAGATCCAGCAAAGAATCATTCCCAGAGAGAAATCATCCAGATGCCCTAAGCTCTATGGTCTCCCCAAGATACACAAAGAAGGAACCCCACTTAGACCAATAGTCAGTTCCATAGGCTCACCTCTACAAAACCTAGCCAAATTTCTCGCCAAACAACTACAACCCTATGCAGAATCCATCATCTCACATGTAAAAAACTCATTCCAGTTCATAGAGATCATAAAGAAACAAAACTTACAGCCCAGTGACCTACTCATGAGCTTCAATGTCATATCCCTCTTCACCCAAGTGCCAATCAAAGAAGCCTTGACAGCTATCCAAAACAAATACAATCCCCCCAAGCACATCCTAGATCTGACCAACCACTGCCTATCCAACATATACTTCATCTATAACGGACAAAAATACAAACAAATAGAAGGAGCACCCATGGGATCACCTCTCTCACCTGTCATTGCAAACCTCTACATGGAACACTTTGAAACCCAAGCTCTAGAAAAATCTGATCACAAACCCAAACTCTGGCTCAGGTACGTAGACGACACCTTCATAACCTGGCCACATGGGAAAGAAAAACTGGACAACTTCCTCACACACCTCAACAGCCTACACCCCAAAATACAGTTCACCATGGAAACAGAAGCTAACAACCAACTTCCGTTCCTGGATGTCCTAGTCTACAAAAAATCCAATGGCTCCCTAGGACACACCATCTACCAGAAGAAAACACACACAAACCGCTATCTGCACGCACTCTCACACCACCACCCAGCACAGATCAACTCCGTAGCCAAGACACTCATCTCCAGAACAAAACGCTTAGTTGACGAACAACACCTAAAAACCAAACTACACACTCTCACTAACGTACTAACATCCAACGGATTCCAAAGAAATAAGATTACCAACCTAATCAAAAAAGAAACCCCCACTAAAATCCAAGACAGAGAACAAGAAAACAGCAAAGCCCTTCTCCCATACATAAAAGGCACCACAGACAGAATCAGCAAGATCCTCCACAAACACAACATCAAGACAGCATTCTGCACAAACCGAAAAATATCCACAATCCTAAGAAAACCCAAAGACAAAATTGAGTTAGAAAATCAAGGAGCATATGAAATCCCATGCACCGCCTGCCTCACCACATACATCGGACAAACCAACAGAAGAATAAATGCACGCATTGAAGAACACAAGAACTCAGTCAGAAAAGAGGAACCAACATCTTCTCTGGTCCAACACCTTAAAGCCACAGGACATAAAATTGACTTTAAAAAGACCAGAACTATCGCCAAAACTGAACACTTTAACAACAGAATAATCAGAGAAGCCATCGAGATAGAAAAACGCCCACACAGCATGAATAAACAAGATGATACCTCCCGCCTACCAGCCATTTGGAAACCTGCCCTTATTGGCAAACGAGTTCCTAACACAAAGAATGACACCAGACCCACACTCACGAAAACCACACAGGATGTCACCACCACACATCCACGCAAAAAGCAAACCCAAACCCACACAGATGATGAGGCACGACCACAAACTAGAAGCCAGTCCACAGCTGCATCATTAGCCACTTTAAACCCCTCCAATCCATACATGAAGCAAACTGACACCCACCATAAAGAGTTGATACGACCACGAACACGAAGCCAAACAACAGCAACGCAGCTCACCATCTCAAATCCCCCTGCAACTCAGACTAACCAGAGCACAACAAAGCCCCCACCCAAACAGAACACTCCCCCAGCCAATCAGAGCAGAGCCAAGCCCCTTAAGCAATCAGAACACACCTCCACCCAATCAGAACACAGCCAAGCTCCCACCCAATCAGTTCAAACCCCACTGGCAGTTAAAAGGAAGAAATAGCTGCGATCACACATTACTCCTAGAAGCACGAAGCAGAAGACACCAGCCTGAAGATGACGAATGTGACTTCGTCGAAACGTCGCCAAGACACTTCCAATTTTATGCGGGAGAAAACCCGAATAACCAAAGACCTACATACAAACACCCTTGAAAACCTCAGAAAACAAATATCATACCTCTACGGGGAGGAAATCCACCATCTGACCAGGACCTATGAAAAACTAAAAGTCCAAAGAGCTTCCATTTTATGTGACCTCGCATTCCTATGCAACTGCCGAGATCAAAATCTAATCCCCACATGCTTCCAATTGAAATTCCACTCCAACTCTGCAGCCACCAAACGCATCCTGAAAAGAACAGAATTGGCCCTAATCAGAAATGAACTTCACACAAAAAGATTCCTCCTAGACCGAATCAACAAAGATCTCCTCACACTTCATCTCACACTCAGCAACAAGATCCCCCCCCCACTTTGGGACAAATCCAAAAAACTCGCCGTCTGGAGAGCCGAAACACAGACCACCCTCAAAACAGACACACACACCAACAAACTCTGAAGACTACAAGAACGCCAGAAACAAACCCCTCCTCCCTCACATCCACACATGAAACAAACAGTGCATAACATCTCAGATAGGATCCTCACCAAAGCCGAAACCAATGTTCTTTCCAAAGGATTCAACTTTGCAGTCGCTTCCAAACACATCCCCACTGAAACCATTATATGCGGAGTTGAAACCAGCCTGACCAAAATCAACCCCAACGACGCTAACAGAATCAGACTCGAAATCACCAACATCCTCTGCACCAGCAAGCCACCCAAAACCAACTTACCCAAAGAGGAACAGACAGCACTACTTAACCTGAAAGAAGACACCAGCATAATAATCCTACCAGCAGACAAGGGCAACGCCACGGTAGTTATGAACACATCTGACTACCACACCAAATTAACCAACCTATTCCAAGACTCCACATACAAACCCCTAAACACAGATCCCACCACCTACCTGGAAAAAACCACTAGATCCAAAATAAAAGCCTCCCCCATCAGCGAAGAGATCCAGCAAAGAATCATTCCCAGAGAGAAATCATCCAGATGCCCTAAGCTCTATGGTCTCCCCAAGATACACAAAGAAGGAACCCCACATAGACCCATAGTCAGCTCCATAGGCTCACCTCTACAAAACCTAGCCAAATTTCTCGCCAAACAACTACAACCCTATGCAGAATCCATCACCTCACATGTAAAAAACTCATTCCAGTTCATAGAGATCATAAAGAAACAAAACTTACAGCCCAGTGACCTACTCGTGAGCTTCGATGTCATATCCCTCTTCACCAAGTGCCAATCAAAGAAGCCTTGACAGCTATCCAAAACAAATATAACCCCCCCCCAACCAATCCTAGATCTGACCAACCACTGCCTATCCAACATATACTTCATCTATAACAGACAAAAATACAAACAAATAGAAGGAGCACCCATGGGATCACCCCTCTCACCTGTCATTGCAAACCTCTACATGGAACACTTTGAAACCCAAGCTCTAGAAAAATCTGATCACAAACCCAAACTCTGGCTCAGGTACGTAGACGATACCTTCATAATCTGGCCACATGGGAAAGAAAAACTGGACAACTTCCTCACACACCTCAACAGTCTATACCCCAAAATACAGTTCACCATAGAAACAGAAGCTAATAACCAACTTCCGTTCCTGGATGTCCTAGTCTACAAGAAATCCAATGGCTCCCTAGGATACACCATCTACCAGAAGAAAACACACACAAACTGCTATCTGCACGCACTCTCACACCACCACCCAGCACAGATCAACTCCGTAGCCAAGACACTCATCTTCAGAACAAAACGCTTAGCTGACGAACAACACCTAAAAACCAAACTACACACTCTCACTAACCTACTAACATCCAATGGATTCCAAAGAAACAAGATTACCAATCTAATCCAAAAAGAAACCCCCACTAAAATCCAAGACAGAGAACAAGAAAACGACAAAGCCCTCCTCCCATACATAAAAGGCACCACAGACAGAATCAGCACAGGATGTCACCACCACACATCCAGGCAAAAAGCAAACCCAAACCCACACAGATGATGAGGCACGACCACAAACTAGAAGCCAGTCCACAGCTGCATCATTAGCCACTTTAAACCCCTCCAATCCATACATGAAGCAAACTGACACCCACCATAAAGATGTGGCACGACCACGACCACGAAACCAAACAACAGCAACGCAGCTCACCATCTCAAATCCCCCTGCAACTCAGACTAACCCGAGCACAACAAAGCCCCCACCCAAACAGAACACTCCCCCATCCAATCAGAGCACAGCCAACCCCCATCTAATCAGAGCACAGCCAAGCCCCTTAACCAATCAGAATACACCTCCACCCAATCAGAACACAGCCAAGATCCCACCTAATCAGTTCAAACCCCACTGGCAGTTAAAAGGAAGAAACAGCTGCGATCACACATTACTCCTAGAAGCATGAAGCTTAAGACACCAGCCTGAAGATGACGAATGTGACTTCGTCAAATAGTTGCCAAGACACTTCCAATTTTACGCGGGAGAAAACCCAAATAACCAAAGACCTACATGTGTGTGTGTGTGTGTGTGTGTGTGTGTGTGTGTGTGTGTGTTCGTAGATTTTCACGGGTACAGGTATGCAGGTCTTGGCGTATTCAGGTCTTTTCCCATGTAAGATTGAGAGTATCTTGGCAACGTTGTGACGAGGTCCCACTCATCATCTTCAGGCTGGGGTCTTCGGCTTTGTGCTTGTGCGAGCAAAGTGTGATCGGAGCTGCTGTCTCTCTATAAATATTGGTGGGGGGGTGTGGAGTGCTGGCTTAGTTACTGTAGGTGGGTTGGTTGGCTGTGTTGGAGTCATTGTTTGTGGATTGTTCAGCTGTTTCGTAACATCCTGAGTAGTTGAGGTGCTGGCTGTGTGCCCATTAGTCTTTTGTGTTATAACGACCTGGGTAATGGGTTGTGTGATTACATCCTGAGATCTAGTATCGTGATATCCTGAGTTTTGTGTTGCAACATCCTGGGTGGTTGGCTGTGTTGTAACCTCCTGAGCTTTAGTTTTGTAACCTCCTGAGTTCTGTGATGCTCTGGACATCACATCACAGAACTCAGGAGGTTACAACACTAAAGCTCAGGATTTTACAACACAGCCAACCACCCAGGATGTTGCAACACAAAACTCAGGTTATCACTACACTAGATCTCAGGATGTAATCACACAACCCATTACCCAGGTCGTTATAACACAAAAGACTAATGGGCACACAGCCAGCACCTCAACTACTCAGGATGTTACAAAACAGCTGAACAATCCACAAACAATGACTCCAACATATAAACCAAATTAAAAGAAAGAGAAACGAACACCAGGATATAATCGACCAGATTGTTTAATATCAACAAACCTGTAGTTAAAAAGTCACTAAGCTTTCGTCAGCCAGACTGCCGACAACGTCAGAGTTGGAGTGAAAGGAGATCTGGGAGCTAGCTTATGTAATGGCCTGCCTCTGCGCCTAGCTTCTCGAGTGCATCATTGGCCCGTTGATTGTACTCATCCGTAATGCGCCGAGTTGCTCTGCATCTGGCATGCGTACAAGCACCCAGGGGGTGGCTGTCAAAATGTCTCTGTGCCTTGTCTCCCTCCCCTCCCATTTTGGGGCGATCTCGGATGTTGTTTCTCAAGCTCAATTCGGGCACACTGTCGGGCCATCATTCTCCCCCACCCCCAAGGCCGCTGTTATCCTGCCTATAACTCCCCCGCTCCAATCCTGCAAAGGACGGCTGTTCAGGTGTTCCTGCTCTCCGCCTCCCCCTTCCCCCTCATTCCAGATCGCCTCTGCATGTCTATCCCCGGCTCACGGCCGTGGCGTGCCATTGGTCTGTCATCTCCTCCCATGGAAGTCGTAGCCACCTCACCTGTAGACCTATCGCCCCAATCGTACAAGGAGCTGTCCCAATCCCTGATTTCTCTCCCCTTTAACCGGGTCATCGTCTTCTCTAGAGATCTCAGTTGCCCCAGTGATCATTCTGCCACCCCGATTCTGCAAAGGACGGGCTAGATGTCTCCTCTGTGGATCACAGCGCTGTCTCTCCACCTTCTGAGGGTCTGATAGAGGTCTTTATGCCGGTTGATGGAATTCCCATTGGAGAGCCAGGCTTCTTTGAGTAAGCGGCCACTCTTGGTGGTCTCACGAGATATGACCTCCACATTGGCCAGATCGAACATATGGCCAAAGCTGGCCATATGACACCAAGGATTGAAACAATGGGACAGCTCCTTGCACGATTCAGGCGATAGGTCTACAGGTGAGGTGGCTACGACTTCCATGGGAGGAGATGACGGACCAATGGCGCGCCACGGCTGTGAGCTGGGGATAGACATGCAGAGGCGATCTGGAATGAGGGGGAGGGGGGAGGCAGTTACAGCTAAGCTTTTTCTTTCTCCTTGGCCAGCACAATTTTTGTTAAGTTTTCTGTGAGCAAAGTACAGAGCACAAACAAGAAAGAATGAAAATGGCTGGTGTCAAAATCCAGTTATCTGTCATTTCTATCTGTCTCCTCTGATCTAAAATCAAATCTCACCTTTCCCTGGATTCTGCCATACTTCCAAGGGGGAGGGGGGATATGCATGCGGGTTTATTGCTTTCACTTCCTCTATTCGCTACAATGTAACCTTTTGTTTACTTACTCCATGTCTGCTATGCATTACAATGTAACAAATTGCCTCCTGCACTCTGCATCTCTCTGAATCTTCTTCTCCCTAACTGGGCAGCTAGAAAAAAGTGGGGGAGAGAAGTGCAAACCTCCGGGACCTGGCTTATCTCTCCATTCTCAAAAGGAGGTGTGAAGAGCTGTGGAACATCGCACTACAAATGGAGCTGGATTGATGTTATCTCCCCTTTCCCATGATGGACCTAACACCTGGGGATTGGCTGGTCTGAATCGTCCGGATGAACTGTGGGGTGGGGTTTGCTTAGGGACACTTTAAAGTAATTGATCTGTAAAGAAATCCCTCAGATACTGTCTATTATGCCTGCTATCAACTACCCTTAATAAAAGTTCCTGTTGGAAGAAATTGTTTCCAAGAGTTCTGCTTTCTTAAGATGTAGGGAGGGCGCTGCTGCACATAGACTATGCTTAGAATAGACTTTTCACTGTTTGATCCCTTTTAATGAGCTGCAAATCGTCTGGGTGTCTGTATATGGACTCTAAAGGTTTGCTTTCGTGAAATTGGGTACCAGTTTAGAACATAGAAGACTACTCTATAAAAGGAGCTCAATTTTGCTATTTTTCTTTCCAGCAGTAGTCAAAGAAACATCTCTCAATTTTGCTATTTTTCTTATGCTGAGTAAGCTGGCTAGCTGGGCTTGTGAAGCAGGATCTGTGTCTGCATTCCAAGCGGAGAGATTCATAGGAAGTATTGCCTTTCACCTACCAATAAACCAGTTGTCTTGACAATTATTTGCTTTTTCATCTTGGCAACTGATTGATTATATTTTGATCCCTTCACCTTTATTTGCCCAAATTGCCCTCCTCATCACTAACCTGTTAAAAATAAAAGGGGAGGCAAAGCCCAAACTCAGCCAGCCACTGATGTGGACAATGGAATGCCAAGCAGCATTTGAGAAACTGAAACACCACTTTGCAGCTGAACCAGTGTTGAAACATCCTGACCCTAATGCCCCATTTATCATTCAGGCAGACACTAGTTATGTGGCTGTGGAGGCAGTTCTCTTACAAAGAAACAATCAGGGTGTCTTACAACTATGTGTGTACACCTCCAAGAAACTCACTAACACTAAGCATCAGTGAGCAGTTTTGGAAAAAGAGGCTTACACAGTGCACTGGGCACTCATAACTTGGGGGCACTTCCTGAAAGGGAGCAAAACATCTTTTGAAGCGTGGACTGACCATAAAAATCTAGAAGGCCTGAAAACACTTCAGAGATTGCCACCAGTACTTTAATCAGTTCTACTTCACCCTCCAATAGCTCCCAGGGGGATGAATTTTTTAGGGGATGTGCTATCCAGAATGCCTCAATACTAGGGCTCCAAGCTGGAAATTGTTAGACCCATTATCCTGTCCCACCAGCTTGCAGCACCAGTAATCACCCAAGTGCAGGCACAGGTGAAACCCCAAATAGATGAATGGCTAGAAGTGACCCTAAAGGCAGCAGTTGGTTCTAAGCCCACAAAAATGAATGTAACATACCCAGGTCTAGCCTGGGTAGGAGCCAAACTATACATCCCTGAAAGCCAGAGATTGCTGATCTTGGAGAAAAGCCATGACTGCAGGACATTTTGGCTTTGTAAAGACTTTACACCTAATTAAGTGGCAGTTTTGGTGGCCATTGCTTAAAAAGGACATTCAGAGTTATGTGGCCAGTTGCCCAGTATGTGCCTCAGCAAAATGACAGCAGGGGAAAACACCAGGACTCCTCCAACTAATAGCAGAGCCTAGCACCCCCATGGAAGGAAACTTTCA
This sequence comes from Protobothrops mucrosquamatus, assembly GCF_001527695.2. Classification (NCBI taxonomy): domain Eukaryota; kingdom Metazoa; phylum Chordata; class Lepidosauria; order Squamata; family Viperidae; genus Protobothrops; species Protobothrops mucrosquamatus. The sequence goes on along the minus strand of NW_015387125.1, from coordinate 64,372 downwards.
TGGACCTCATAGTGGAACTTTCTGAAAGTTCAGGGAATATCATGATCTGGGTGATAACTGGTTTGTTTTCTAAGCAAATATATTTTGTGCCCTGCCAAAATATCCCTTCTGCCCACACCCTGGCTAAGCTATTCATTCAACATGTGTATAGACTGCATGATGCTCTGCAATGAATAATCTCCAATTGTGGAGTGCAATTCGCTTCAAAGTTTTTGCAGGAGTTTCTAAAACTTTGGAGAACATCCCAGGGGCTTAGTTCCAGTCATAATACAGAAAGGAATGGGGGCTGTGAACATGTGAATGGGGTTCTGGAACAATACCTGAGATGGGGCAGCACAGAGGCGGCAGGCAGAGGCAATGGGGCAGCAGAGAGGCAGCAGTGGCAAACTGGAGGCCTGCAGGCGACTGCATTCTTTTCTGTGGACCAGGAGGCCTGCAGATAGAGGCGAGGCAACAGCGGCAAACAGGGAGATTTGCAGGCGGCGGCAGCAAGGTAGCGGAGGACCAGAGGCCTACAGGCAGTGGCAAGGCAGCACGACAGAGACTATCAAACACCAAACTCATGGAACAGGCAACTAAGGCTATTGTGGTATATAATACATGTTCCATGTATGCATACATGAACACCCAAACTATACAGGCATCAGATGCAAATTATGTGAACTACTACAGGAAAAGGTTAGGAACCTAGAAGCAACATTAGCCAAACCCCAATGTATGAAAGAAAGCTCCACCCAAACTGAACCAAACAGCAAACAAATAACTCCCAGAGGACTTGACCCTACCGATAAACCCTTGGAGGAAGATAAATGGAGGTATGTCACACACAGAAGGAAACACAATACCCAAAGAAAGAAACAGTATACAACAAACAAACCCCCTCTGTCTAATCCTACCCAACCAGAAGCAGCCCCATTAAAACTGACCAGTCAATTTCTCCCCTTAGATGGAAACATGCAGACTCACAACCCCCCCTCAAAGAAGACATGCAGACACCTAGCAAAAAGACAACTTCAAATATCCCTTAAAAAGTCACTTCAAATATCTCTTTAAAAGCCACATCAACAAACACACCTGAGATAAATAGAAAAGTGCCCCAGACAGCAGCCCCCCCAAAAAAGAAAGGAGAGTGTTGGTAATAGGAAACTCTATCCTCAAAGGAACAGAACCATCCATCTCCAGACCAGACATACAATCCAGGGAGGTATGCTGTCTCCCTGGAGCAAAAATCAAAGATGTGGCTGAGAACTTAACCAAAATAATTAGGCTCACAGATTACTACCCCCTTCTCCTCCTCGTCTTCCTCCCCCTCCTCCTCCACATTGGGATAAACGACACAACAAACAACCTGCGTACAATAGTGAGGGATTACAAACAACTAGGCAATAAAGTCAAGAAGCTAGGAGCACAAGTAGTGTTCTCATCAGTACTCCCAACAAACGGCCAACACCCACTGAAGGAAAAAAGAATTTTAGAAATAAACTATTGGCTAAAGGGTTGGTGTCACCAAGAAAACTTGGGTTTTCTTGAATGGAATAGACTGATGGACGGATACAAATTGTTCAAAAGAAACAGAACTACAAAAAGGAGGGGGGTTGCACTATATGTAAGAGAACACTATATAACTGCAGAAATGCACATGATCAAAGATAAAATCTCTCCAGAATGTATATGGGTCAATATAAAAGAAAAAAATGACATTGCCATAGGTGTATATTACAGGCCACCCAACCAATCAGAAGAAATAGACAAACTCTTTTTTTATAGATATTTTATTAGTTTTTAACTATAACAATCTCCAGTGCCTGGTGTACAGCGTGTTATCTTGGTTTATATTTTAACAAGAAAAAAGAACAGTAATAATTAATTCACAATCAATAATAATTAAATTTGATAATTCCATAATTAATATATTAATTAATGATACATTTCTTTGATCTTCCCTTCTCCCATTTGTATTCTCCTTCTTCAACCTTAGCCAAAATATAATTCTTAATATTTTCAATATATAAATGATTGGATATAGGCATTTTTATATTTATACAAATAATAATCTCTCTATATAAGATATTTTTCAGCTTATATTATTCTCATAACCACCATCTCATTAGTTCAGCATACATCCTATTTTTATAATTTTTGTTTGCTTAAATTCCCTTATATTCAATCCAATTCTTATCAGTCATAATTTCTTCATATTAGTCATCTAACTGTCCAAATTTTCTCATTTAGGTACATCCTCCCAATATTTTATATCATGCATTATAAAAATACTATAGTTTTTATCTATCTTATAATATCTAGATATAACATCCTTTTTAATCAGTTTATATTTCACTTATATATTAATAAAAGTTACATCAACCTACTATTTTAACATTTCATATATTATAAAACATACTATATTACTTATCCTTCTTGTTATAAGGCCCCTTTGGGTTCAAAATTCTCTTTTCTTTTAGCCATATTCAAACAAATGTTTATTCACTAATAGTCCATCTGGTAGGGTGAGTCAAATCTCTTGTATCTGTCTCTGGTCTTCTTCTTTTGCCGAGTAATTTTCCAAGTTGATGTAATCCACTTACCCAGCAGTGCTTGTATTTTTACAAATGTTGCTGGGAATAGAAAAGATGAAGTAAGTAAACTTTGATGGTTCTCCTGATAATTCCATTTTTCTTGTTGTATCAGAGCCTTGAAGATTTTTTCTTGTTTGTGTCAAATTGTAATTCTTTTCCTTTGTTGTTTCATCAATTTGATTATACTTTTCTAATTTGTAGTCTGCTGACTGATTTATTTGTGCCTTTGTTGTTATTTCCTGGGTATTTTTTAATTGTAAATTTAGATTGGAAATATGCTTATTTAAATCATCAAAGTTGTTTCGGATTTCCTCGTGGTTTGAGTCTATTGTCATTTGTATTTGTCCTAACATTACATATATTTCCTCCTGGAAAGTATTTATCTTGTCTTGAAGTATTGCTTCTGGAGGCCCTTGATTTTCCAGGCTACATCCTTCAGGAGAAAATATTGAATGTGGCATCCTCTCATTTTTTGATACGTATGTGATATCCATGTTGTCTCCCCCCTTCAAATAATCTTTCATCAATGTTTTAATTCAAAAGTCAATTTATCAGTCAGTCAAAATTACAGTTCAGTATGTTAAGCCATTTTAAATCCTTCCTACAGATTCTCCTCTAAAAGATTAGCCCAAAAGCCAAGGTTTTTCTTTTCCATAAACAGTTCTTAGATTTAAGGAACAGACCAGGTGTTTTGTTTTGTTTTTCTTTCAAAGACTTTTTAATTTTATTGTCAGAACCTATATTTTATATGACCCTTTTTGTATTCCTTTTTCTAAACCCACTTCTCATTCTCTTCTCTTCCTGGGTTCTGCCATACTCCTGGAGGGGAGGGGGAAGTGCTTGCGGGTTATTGCTTTGCTTTCCTCTATCGCTACAATGTAACACTTTGCTGTTCCTACATATATCTTCTGTGAACTTTCCCTCCCCTTGTTGTCAGCTAGTAAAAGGGGGGAGGAGAATGGAATGTACCTCCGGCAACTGGATTATCTCCACATTCACAAGGGAAAGGGCAAAGAGCCGACCAAACATCGCTGCGGTCCTGGAGATGGCCTGATGTTATCTCCTTTTTCCCACAATGAACTTAACACTCTGGGATTGGCCTGTTTGAACTGACCAGATGAACTATGGGGTGGGGTTTTGCTTGAGATACCTTTTACCTATTGATCTGGTGGGAAACCCTCAGATTCTGTCTATTATGCCTGCTGTCAGCTTCTCCTAATAAAAGTTCCTTTTGGAAGAAACTGCTTCCACAAGTTCTGCTTTCTTAGGATGAGGTTTTGAAGTGAACCCTGACACTTATAGCTAGCTCTTCCTTATTTATTTGCAATTCAAAGGAACAACTTTTTCTTTGTTTCTAGGCATTCTGCCAATTTCTGAATCCTTATTGTTAGTGTTCTATTCTCTGAGTCTCCACTAGATGTCAGCAGTTATTTCTTTTTTCAGTTTTTCTTTCAATCAAAAAGTTATTTTTGTTATATATTTTTATAATTCCATAAAAAAAAATTAGGGTATAGTCTTGACAGTTTTTTAGTTCCTAAATTTGTCCAGACTGAATATTTTAAATCAAATTTTAAATATTTCTTCCCTCCTTTAATATTAATTTGCCGCTTCCATCTGTAAGGGAATGGGGATATAGTCCCCTCCCTTCGCTTCTGGAGATTTTCTTGCTTTGAGGATCTTTTCAAGGATTTAGATAGTAGATAGAAGAAAGAAGATCAGTACTCTCACCAATTCCAAGCACGCTGTTCACTGATGTTTAGGTTCGTGCTCTGAGATTTTGGCTGCAAGCAGCTTGGGCTAGATGCTGATCTCATGCTAGCCTTTCTCCTGTCGGGTTTGGAGGGCTTTCACCAGATCAAATGAAGCAATTGCCATCACTTTGTGATCAATGGGACACCCCTCCTTCACGGTCACCTCTCCGGGGCAACTTTGGACCCATCTAGGGTCCCCCAAGCAGGAAGAAATTAGCTGTGGGAAGCTGAGGTCCGCTCTTGTGTGGCCATGTGCTGTGGGCACAAAACTGGAAGTCCAGAAATAGACAAACACTTTGCCAACCAGTTAACAAATGCACGTAGGAAGCATACCACAGTAGTAATGGGAGACTTCAACTATCCAGATATGAACTGGGAGACAAACTCTGCAGCAAGTGGAAGATCAAACAGATTTGTAACAACTTAACGAGAAAAAAATCAAGGAAACTGTAGGCCCATTAAAGAGAAGATGGCAAGGAAATAATAAGCAATAAGGAAAAAACAGGGAGAAAGCAGAGCTGCTTAACTCATTCTTTGCATCAGTCTTCACACAAAAAGAAACTATAGCCCAACAAACAAACAAACAAAAAACACTGCAAAAGACATACTAGAACCAAAAATTAAAATAAGCAAGAAAATGGTAAGGGAACACCTATCCAACATTGACGAATATAAATTTCCAGGATCTGACAGACTACATCCCAGAGTTCTGAAAGAGCTGGCAGATGTTATCTCAGAACCATTGCACCATATCTTTCAAAAATCCTGGAGTATCAGGGAAGTACCTGAGGATTGGAAAAGGGCTGATATGGTCCCCATCTTCAAGAAAAGGGAAAAAATGGACCCAGGAAAGTATAGAACAATCAGTTTAAGTTTAACTTCAATACCTGGAAAGATCCTAGAAAAGATAATAAAAAAACAGATCTGCGATAAACTAGAAGCAAACAAAATCATAACTAGAAGCCAGCATGGGTTTGTTAAAAACAGATCATGCTAAACCTATCTCATCTCATTCTTTGATAAAGTGACTAAACTAGTAGAGCAGCGAAACACAGTGGACATAATATACTTAGATTTCAGTGAGGCATTTGACAAGATAGACCACAACCTACTCCTTGGTAAGCTAGGAAAAGGTGGAATAGACAACATCACCACGAGATGGATCTGTAGCTGGCTAACAAAGCATACTCAATGAGTAGTCCTCAATGGTACTACATCCACATGGAGAAAAGTAAGCAATGGGGTATCACAAGGTTCTGTCTTAGGCCCTGTACTCTTCAATATCTTCATAAATGACTTAGATGATGGAATTGAAGGGGAACTCATCAAATTTGCAGATGACACCAAACTGACAGGAGTAGCCAACACCCCAGAAGACAAACTCAGGATCCAAAAAGATCTTGACAAACTTGAACAATGGGCCCTATCCAACAAAATGAATTTCAATGTAGAGAAAAAAAGTCTTACATTTAGGCAGGAAAAACCAAAGGTACAAATACAGAGTGGGTGAGACCTGGCTTAAAAACAGTAACTGTGAGAGGGACCTTGGAGTCCTAGTGGATGATCACTTGACTATGAGTCAGCAGTGTGCAGCAGCAACCAAAAAAACTAATACAATCCTGGGTTGAATAAATAGAGCCATAGAATCAAAATCACACGAAGTATTATTACTGCTTTTTAACACCTTGGAATACTGCAGCCAATTTTGGTCACCATATCACAAAAAGATGTTGAGAGTTTGGAAAAAATTCAGAGAAGAGCTACTAAGATGATCAAAGGCCTAGAGATTAAAACATATGGGACTTGGGTTTGGCTAGTCTAAAGAAAAGAAGAAATAGGGGAGACACGATAGCAGTGTTCCAGTATCTGAAGGGCTGCCACAAGGCAGAGGGGGCCAGGTTGTTCACCAAATCACCAGAGGGAAGGACGAGAAACAATGGTTGGAAACTGATCAAAGAGAAAAGCAACCTGGAATTAAGGAGAAACTTCCTAACAGTGAGGATAATTAACCAGTGGAACAGCTTACCCCCACATATCGTGGGCACTCCATCACTGGAGATTTTCAAGAGGAGACTGGACATTCACCTCTCTGAGATGGTATAGGTCCATGGGTCGGCAACCCGCGGCTCCGGAGCCACATGCGGCTCTTTGAGCCAGCACCTGCGGCTCCGGAGCCTCCTCCGCCATTTGCAGAGAGAGAGACAGAGAGGCACTTTCGCTTCCCTTCTCTCTCTCTCTCTCAGGCGGACTTACCTCCTGCAGGGCTCCTGATTGGCCCTGCGCCCGGGTGCCCCACCCCCTGGGAGAAGCGCAGCCAGGGCCTCGTGGCTGTGGAGCCGCCCGGGGAAGCCCCAGGATCCCTGATGGGAGCGGCCCGCTGGAGGCTCCGCTGAATGGGACAGCCCTCCCGCAAGCCACGGCCCAAGGGAGACCAGCCCCTGCGATCCCCAGCCAGCCCGACCATTGGACCCGCTGGCCAGGAAGGCGCGCCGGAGTCCAGGCTGCCGGGAAGGAAGGAGGAGATTCAGCAAAGGTAGGAGAGGAGAGCTGCCTCCTGGGGCCCAGCACTGGCGGCGGCTTCCTTGCCATCCTCTTCCTCCTCCCCTTCTTCCTCCTCTTGCCCCCAAGGCAGCTCGGGCAGGCGCCGGGACAAGAGGGGTGCCTGGGGGGGAGCAGCCGGGCTGGCAGAGGGGATAGCGGGCCGTGTGGCCCCAGCCCCCACCGCAGCTCCATCGAATGGGTGGAGGGCGAGGTCGGGGAGTGCGGAGTCACAGCTGGGACAGCAGCAGCGGTTTTCTTGCCCTTCTCTCCTTCCTCCTGCTGCCCCCAAAGTGGCTCGGGCAGGCGCCGGGAGGAAGAGGGGTGCCTGGGGGGAGCAGCCGAGCTGGCGGAGGGGATAGCGGGCCGCATGGCCCCAGCCCCCACCGTGGCTTCATTGAATGGGCGGAGGGCGAGGCCAGGCAGCGCGGAGTCACGGCTGGGACGGCAGCAGTGGTTTTCTCGCCCTTCTCCTCTCCTTCCTCCTGCTGCTTCCAAGGCAGCTCGGGCGAGCGCCGGGAGGAAAAGAGGTGCCTGGGGGGAGCAGCCGAGCTGGCTGAGGGGCTGGCAGGCCGCGCAGCACCAGCCCCCACCGCAGCTTAATCGGATGGGCGGAAGGCGAGGTAGGAGAGGAGAGCCGCCTCCTGGGGCCCGGCGCTGGTGGCGGCTTCCTTGCCCTTCTCTTCCTCCTCCCCTTTTTCCTCCTGCTGCCACCAAGGCGGCTCAGGCGGGCGCCGGGGTAAGAAGGGTGCCGGGGGAGCAGCTGGGCTGGCAGGGGCCGCGCAGCCCCAGCCCCAACCATGGCTCCATCAGATGGCGGAGGGCAAGGCCGGGCAGCGCAGAGTCCCGGCTGGGGTGGCAGCTTCCTTGCCCTCCTCCTCTCCTTCCTCCTGGTGCCCCTCAGGCAGCTCAGGCGGGTGCTTCCTCCACCGCGGCTCCATCGATGGGCGGAGGGCAAGGCAGGGCAGCATGGAGTACCGGCGAGGGTGGTGGCCGGGCTGGGGACGGCGGGGACACCCGATGATGCTGCCGTGCCACTGCCGGAGCCACTGCCTCCCATCCTGCTCCCCCTCCCCACCCGAGAAAGAGGAAAGAGAAAGAGGAAAGAAAGACAGAGAAAGAGAGAGGAGAGGGAGAGAAAGTTAGAGGAAAGAGAGAAAAGAAAGAGGAAATTGAGAAAGAGGAAAGAGAGAAGAGAGAGAGGAAAGAGAGAAAGAGGAAAGAGAGAGAGAAAGAGGAGAGAGGAAAGAGAAAGAAAGGGAGAGAAAGAGGGAGAGGAAAGAGAGAAAGAGAGGGAGAGAGGAAAGAGAAAAAGAGAGGAAAGAGGGAAAGAGAGAGGGGGAGAGGCAAGAGAAAGAAAGAAAGGGAGAGGAAGAGGGAGAGGAAAGAGAGAAAGAGGGGGAGCGGGAAAGAGAGAGGGGGAGAGGAAAGAGAAAGAAAGGGAGAGAAAGAGGGAGAGGAGAGAGAGAAAGAGAGGGGGAGAGGAAAAAGAAAAAGAGAGGAAAGAGGGAAAGAAAGAGAGGGGGAGAGGAAAGAGAGAAAAAGAGGAAAGAGAAAAAAGATTGAGGAAAGAGAGAGAGGAAAGAGGAGAGAAAGAGAGAGGAAAGAGACAGAGAGGAAAGAGAGAGAAAGAGAGAAATAGGAAAGAGAGAGAGGAAAGAGAGAAAGAGGAAAGAGAGAAAGGAAAGAGAGAGAGAAAGAGAAAGTGAGAGGGGGAGAGGAAAGAGAGAAAGGGGGAGAGGGAAGAAAAAAAGGAAAAAGGGAAAGAGAGGAAAGAGGGAGAGAGAGAGAAAGAGAGGGGGAGAGGAAAGAGAAAAAGAGGAAAGAGGGAGAAAGAGGAAAGAGAGAAAGAAAGAGAGAGGGGGAGAGGAAAGAGAAAAAGAGGAAAGAAAAAAGAGAGAAAAGAGAGAGAGGAAAGAGAAAGAGAGGAAAGAGAGAGACAGAGAGACCCTTTTGACATCTAAAATGAAGGTAACAATGCATATATCCTTTTTTACCTTTATTTTATATATACACACACAAACACATACACATACATACATACATACATACATACATACATACATATATATATATAAGGTAAAACAGGATATATGCAGTGTTATCTTCATTTTAGATATCAAAAGGGTTTTGCGGCTCCCAGTGTTTTTTTTTTCTGTGGGAAACGAGTCCAAGTGGCTCTTTGAGTGTTTTGGGTTGCCTACCGCTGGTATGGGTTCTCCTGCTTGAGCAGGGGGCTGGACTAGAAGACCTCCAAGGTCCCTTCCAGCTCTATTCTATTCTATTCTATTCTATTCTATTCTATTCTATTCTATTCTATTCTATTCTGTTACATCAATTAACCAGAAGGACAATTGAATGGACTTCCTCCGATTTGCTGAGGTGGCTGACAACTCTGTACATAGCAGCATTGGTTTCACCCATTTAAAGTGGTTATGAGACAAGATTTTGTGTCCATGCTTGAATTGCCCCTAGCCACCCCTCTTATCACATCTCCAAAGGATTGGGTTACTCAATTATAGAATCCCTGGCTGGTGTTTAGAAAGTCACTGGAGGAAGCAAGATAAACTTACAAAAAAACTGATAAAAAGTGAATAAATCCCAAAGATTTTAAAGTAGGGGACTGTGTTTACTTGTCTACAAAATACTTGCAGTTTAGGCAACCTTCCAAAAAGCTGGGACCAAAGTATGTTGGCCCTTTCTCTATTAAGAGGATTATCAATCCAGTTAGAGTAGAACTCAAACTGCCTAAATCACTTAGGCGCATCCACTCAAATTTCCTTCTTCTTCTTCTTCTTCTTGTGCCATATCCATTATCGGACGTTGGCAATCATGTTGGCGATCCTGTTTTTATCAGCAGCTGCATGAAAAAGTGCTGCTGAGTTTTGTCCAAACCAGTCCCTTAGATTTTGAAGCCACGATGTTCTTCTTCTGCCTGGACCTCATTTGCCTTCAATCTTTCCCTAGAGGATTAAATGGAGTATGCCGTATTTTTCTGGGTGTCGCATCACACGTCTGAAATATTCTAATTTTCATTTTTTAATTGTTTTGATGATTTCCCTTGGCTTTCCCAGGCAGCTTATCACGTCCTCATTTCTGATCTTGACTCAAATTTCCACTGCAGCCTTTTGAAACCTGAAAATCTGTCCCCACTATGCCCAATGCCACCACCACCACCAGACCCACTCATGACTGAGGGGGAACAGTACTTTGAAATTAAACACATTTTAGATTCTCATAAACATCAAGGCAAGCTCCAGTATTTAGTCACATGGAAAGACTTTCCTCTCTCTGAAACTGAGTGGGTAGTCCTCAAATATGTCAAGGCAGCTACGCTCCTTAAGCCTTTTCATAACCAATATCCTGATAAACCAAAATAGCTTGCATAACTAAACATGCAGCTGTATTGTTTCTCTCTTCCTTTGTTCTTGTTCTGCAGAACTACCATCCCTGTTAAGGAGGGCAGCATGTCAGGTTCACCATCTTCGGCTTGGTATCTTGCTGGTGTCCCACTATAAAAGGACCAAGGAAGGGAGGGGAAACAAATGAGCAATAAATCTGTATGAGCCTATGGTGGGAATTCAGGAGGAGAGAACAGTTGAAAAAGAGCAGAGCATTTTGGAATCTGGTTCATGCCAGGCATCTTCAGGGCTGTTTACCCTGAGAGTGGGATTTTACCATATTCAACATCTCAGCATTTCTCAAAACATCTCAGCAAGATGGATTGGATTGGATTGGCTAAAGATGGACTGGTCATCGGGGGAGGGGATGGGGAACCAAGGGGTACCTTAGATTCTACCTGTCTTTACTGCCACCAGCATCTCTTGGTAAAAGTAGTTTTCGCTTCAACCAAATGGAGTCAACAGTTTTTCTTCCTTAAGGGATCAGACTGGGGCAGGTCTGACATAACAGCTCTTTTCATTTCACAATCCTGGTTGGATGCAGAGTTCTGATTATGCATCAGTGCTTTGGAAATTAAAGGTTCTTAAAAAGATTTTGCAAAAAGTTTTCATCTGAAGCCTGATACTCCATTCACCTGATGCTGCTTCATCATGTTTTTGAGAACCTTTGTTCAAGGATGAGCATATACTAAAATTATATGAGTATTTAAGTAGCAGCAGGTCCCTTTCAAAAGTTCATAATACAGTTTTCTTAGCTTGGAGCATAGATGTAAACCACCTCTCTATCCATGTTATTATTATTATTATTATTATTATTATTATTATTATTATTATTATTATTATTATTATTATTATTACTTTAATTTATACCCCGCCCTTCTCCCGAAGGACTCAGGGTGTCTTACAGGCAAATAAAAAACGAAACTATACAATAAATATCTAAAAACAATTAAAATATATATTAAAAACAGAGAATTAATTATATTTGAAGTAAAAGTAGATGTAGTAAAAATTCATATGATAGTATAGGTTTTTTTTAACTGGAACTAGAAAAAGAAACAAATTGTGTAGCTGTAATGTATTGAAGTAAAGTGTTTGGAATTGTTGAAAAAACAGTCATAAGACTCCGTCAGTTAAGAGCCAGACTTGCTGTCTACATTCTAATTACCTTGTGTTAAAGCAGAAACTAAGATTTGAATCCTATTGGCTGCCACCTAGTTGTTGAGTGTATAAATAAGGGTGGAGCTACAGTTATCCTGGCTTCTGTTTTAAACCTGCAATAAAGAACTGTTTGTTCACCTACTGCCTTGTTGATGCCTCACAGAACACTAAACATAACAGTGGCGACGAGGATGGGATGTGCTGCCAAATTCGAAGAGCTGAGTCACTAAGGGGGTAAGCCAAGCGACGATGCCTTGGTTGGGACCGCGTTCCCCCCCATTTCTGCCAGTACGAAAATGCTGGAGGAAGAGCACTCCCAAGGAATCATCCCTGGGAGATTAGAAGAAGCCTTGGCAGCATAAGGCATTGCGAGGCCGAAAACAACGGAAGCAACTCACCATGGCCAAACTTGGGAAACTCTCAGAATTCAACGTCGCACATCCAGAGAGGTGGAGCTCGTATGGCGCAAGAGTCGAGAATACTTTAGAGTCAACCAAGTTCCTGAGGATAGCTTGAAGGCTGCAACACTGCTGTGCATTTGTGGCCAAGCAACATTCAAGATTGCCGAAAACTTAATAGCTCCAGTGCCGCTTGAATCTGTTACTTATTCCGAACTTAAGAGAATGCTCAAAGAACACTTTGAGCCGAAGCTATCGGTCATCGCCTGGAGGCACGCCTTCAAAAGAAGAGACCAATAACCGGACGAATCAGCTGCCGAATTCATTGCTGCCCTTCATCAAGCGGCCCGACCCTGCGAGTTCCAAGATCTTGAAGAGAGGCTGCGAGACTGCTTAGTGTGCGGGTTAAGAAGCAGGGATCTCCAACAGAAATTGTTTGCCAAAGAGACTATTTCATTTCAAGAGGCCCTAAGAGAAATCACAGCCAAAGAAGCTGCCGGGGGAGCCATCAAGGCCTTACAGCTCTCCAGGAGCATTCCCTGCACAGAGGCTGTCCACCAGGAGGGTGCTGAGAGGCTCGAAGACTCCGAATCGGATCAAGAGGTCGATCGCTTACAGCAGCCTCCAGAAAGAAAGCCATCACGCCCAGTTGACAAGGCAGTTCTCTACTCTCGATGTGCGGGGTGTGGAGGCTGACACAAACATGTGGACATCCGGTTCTGCATCGGAACGTGCCAGGCGTGTGGCAAACAAGACCTCATCGCTGCAGTTTGTCAAGGTCGTCGGAGAGTGAGTCCACCAGAAGAGTTTCCCCGGAAAGGTACCAGGGCCCTGGGGCAACACAGGGTGGGCTATTGTGCCACTAGGAGGAGCGTACTTAAAATAGGTGCCCATCGCCCTCTTAAGGAAAAACTGCGGCTCAAAGTTAAGCTGCAGGGAATTCCATGCAACATGGAACTAGATACGGGGTCCGCATTATCCATAATTTCCCAGGGAACCTTCAAACACATTTATAGTCGCAGCGGCAAAAGAGTTAAGCTCAAGCCTTCAAACCTCGTCTTAACGGATTTCCAAAACTCCCGAGTAACAGTCAAGGGGTAAGCTTCACTATGGGTGCAATTCAAGGGATTTGAGGGCCCCCTGGAAGTCGTAGTAGTTGAGGGGCACCGCACAAGCCTCATTGGGCTTGATTGGTTTGATGCATTGGGAATCCATGTAACTGGAATAAACAGCACACAAGCAGGGGACTTAGTGGCAGTTTGCTGGGAGTTTGCTGATGTTTTTAGCCCTCACGTAGGGAAATATAAAGGTCCTCCCATAGCTCTTTGGCTTGATCCTGCCATAACTCCAATACGGATCAAGTCATGTAGAGTGCCCTTCGCCCTCAAGCAGAGGATCAATGCAGAGCTGAATAAGCTGGTGCAGCAAGGCATCCTTCAGCCAGTGGATAGCAGTCAATGGGAAACCCCCATAGTCACACCACTTAAGGCCAATGGAGAAGTGCGAATATGTGTAGATTACAAGTGCACTATCAATAGAGCACTCCAACAACATGCATATCCGGTGCCTGTAGTCAGCCATATTTTGGCATCACTACAGGGAAGTCACATCTTTGCCAAGTTAGATTTGGCTCAAGCCTATCAGCAACTGCCGGTGGATGATGCCACGGTGGAGGCTCAAACCATAGTTACTCACAGAGGAGCTTTCAAGGTTAAGCGCCTACAATTCGGGGTCAGTGTTGCCCCAGGCCTCTTCCAGGGAGTGATGGAGCGCGCGCTCAAGTGTATTCCAGGTGTGTGCCCATATTTCGATGATGTCCTCATAGCTGGGGAATCAGTCGAAAAATTGGCAGAACGGCTCAAGGCTGTCTTTCAGCGCTTCCGCGAAGCGGGGCTGAAGCTGAAGCAGGTGAAATGTAAGATTGGGGTAGCTTCAACTGAGTTCCTTGGTTTCTGTATAGATGCACAAGGCATTCATCCTGCTAAATCCAAGCTCAAAGAAATTCAGCAGGCCCCCAATCCAAAATCAAAAGGGGAGCTCCAAGCGTTCCTAGGACTGCTCAATTTTTATCATGCCTTCCTACCTCACAAGGCTGCACTGACAGAGCCATTACACCAGCTCTTGGACAAACATGCACAATGGAAGTGGACCAGTGTCCACGAGAGGAGCTTCTCGCCAGTCAAATCACTGTTGTCTTCAAACTCTGTTTTGATACATTTTAATGAAAAGCTGCCTGTCTGCATCACTTTTGATGTGTCACCATATGGGGTTGGGGCTGTGTTGAGTCATGTAATGACTGATGGAAGACAAGCTCCAATAGCCTATTACTTGAGGACCTTGTCCTCTGCAGAGTGTAATTATGCTCAAATAGATAAAGAGGCCTTGGCCATAGTGGCATGGGTCAAGAAATTTCATGACTACCTGTATGGCAGGCCTTTCATAATCTTCACAGATCACAAGCCACTCCTGGGGTTGTTCATATCTCCAGGATGTTGAGGTGGTCAATATTTCTGTCAGCATACAATTTCAATTTGATTCATAAACCAGGTATTTTCGTAGGCACTATATTAGATGGGCTCTAATTGATATATGGGCCAAAACCTGGAAACCGAATTACACTCAAGTCCCTGGCTGGGTTTCACCGCTAGAAATATAAGTACATCCAAAATTTATTCAATTAGGGAAGATTATAACATATAAAAACGTATTAGATGAGAAAGGGGAATTGAAATCTAGGAAAATTCTGCAAGACGAAGGATTAAAATTAGAATGGTGGGCATACCTTCAATTGCAGGCAAGATGTCAGAAAGATAAAAAAGAATTAGGTATAAAAACAGAATTGACAGGGCTGGATAAAATATTATTAGGTACTGAGGATAAAATGATTAAAAAGCTATATCATTATTTGTTAGAACAGGCCTTATACGAAGAACAGGTAAAAGAGACCATGTTAGCATGGAGCAGGGACTTTGATCTTAATCTTGATCTGCATATCTGGCAAGAACTATGGGCACAAAATAGGAAGCTCACTCTGGCTACATCCTACAAAGAAAACCTGTACAAAATGTTTTACAGGTGGCACTACCCGCCCACAAGACTAGCTAAAATGGCCCCTAACATTTCCCCTACATGTTGGAAATGTAATTTGTCAAGAGGGACATATTATCATATGTGGTGGGAGTGTCCGAAAGCCCGTGTTTTTTGGAACAAGGTTAAAAAATGGTTAGAAGAAATATTAACAACAGAGGTAGAGCTAAAACCAGAACTCTTCCTACGAGGTATTACCATACAAAAATATGATAAAGGGACACTTTACCTAATGCTACACATTTTCACGGCCGCCAGACTGACCTATGCACAAAATTGGAGAAACAAAGAAATTCCTACTGAAGAAGAGATTCTACATAAAATTTTATTGTGTGCGGACATGGACAGGCTAACTATGGAACTAAAGGACAAGATAGAAACGGACTATTTTGGAATCTGGGACAAATTTTACTGCTGGTATGAGTCAAGAAGAACTGTTCAGGTTTTGAGTTAAAGTTTAAGTTTGTGGTATATAAAACTATATGTTAATATATAGAGAAACAAGCTCAAGATTGTATAATATTGTATTATATAGGGGAATATATATATATATATATATATATTACACAATAAACTAAAAATAAAAGGTTGTCTCCTAGGTAAATTCATGACTGATAGCACTTAAAAAAGTGAGCCCACCAGGAGAATTATGAAACCATAAAAAGGTTTAATAAATATAAAACGCCGAGCTTTCGCCAGGTCCTCCTGGCTTCATCAGGGCAAACTGCCACGAATGTG
>NW_015387125.1:28611-47641 GCF_001527695.2 Protobothrops mucrosquamatus | reverse complement strand
ATATATATATATATATATATATATATATATATATATATATATATATATATATATATATATATATATATATATATATATATATATATATAGAGAGAGAGAGAGAGAGAGAGAGAGAGAGAGAGAGATGTATATATAGAACTTTAAGTATGATAAGGAACGAATTGTTAGGATTATATATACTGGAATGTCATGTCATGTCCTTTTTTGTTTTAATTGTTTTATTAATAAAATCTTTAAAAAAAAAAGATGGGGCCGGCATTTGATCACAAAGCTGGATCGCCTACATCCAGACAGAGTTGCCTCACAAGCAACACAGCCAAAGGCACCATGGCACTTGCAAGTTGGCGGCCCGGTCTGGGCGAGGAACTATGGGCAAGGGGCACTGTGGGTGGTAGCTGTGGTTTGTAAGGTGACTGGGCCACTTTCTTACGAAGTGGTCCTGGAAGATGGTCACGTGCTATGCAGGCACATTGACTAACTGCGGCGGAGGTTAGCAAACCAGCCAATAACTCATGACTCTAGTGACAGTCAAACTCAGGAGCAGCACGATGGCAGTAGTGCATCAGACTCTGCCAGCGACGGTGGAGCTCTCTGACTAAGGGATGAGACTCAAGTGTCTGGTGAGTCAGTCCCAACCACTGGTACCACAACCAATGGATAATGCCAGCTGATGGCTCCATATTCAGGACTGCTGGACTCGGTTCCACCTGTGGACACTGGCTTGGGCCTACCACAGAGACTCGAGTCTACCCATGATAGATGGGTCTCATAGTCCTGGTCTTCCAAGCCTGGCAGGTGAGCTGACTGACCAGTGGCCTCCAGCAGTTCCGAGGCATTCGGAATGAGCGAAAAGGCCACCAACATATTTAAGGGACTATGTTCAACATATGACCTTATGAATTATCTAGGGGAAAGGGGTGTAATGTATTGAGGTAAAGTATTTGGAATTGTTGAAAAAACAGTCATAAGACTCTGTCAGTTAAGAGCCAGACTTGCTGTCTACATGCTAATTATCTTGCAGGAACTAATATTTGAATCCTATTGGCTGCCACCTAGTTGTTGAATGTATAAATAAGGGTGGAGCTGCAGTTATCCTGGCTTCTGTTTTAAACCTGCAATAAAGAGCTGTTTGTTCACCTATTGCCTCGTTGGTGCCTCACAGAACACCAAACATAACAGTAGCCTTGCCTAACTATTGCTAACCTAACACTAACCCAACTCTAACCCATAACTTCATACAATCAAATTAAAGTACTGTTTCCTTTAAGAAGCCTCTGCCTGAGTCTTTCATGATTGGATTCTATGATTTGTCAGAGTTTACCAAGGGCCAGTGACCTTACAATAGGAAAGACTCACTCCTGTCTAAATTATATTTTGAAGAGAGGAGACAGGAAATCCTGTAATCTCTGAAACCCAGAGGTTCGTTTAACTAACAATAGGCCAGGTAAGAAAGAAACAAAGACTCAGGGTCTTCTGAACCTTCTCCTCATCTATCTCTGCCTACATGCCAACATGTCTTTCATGTTGTTTTCCCCCAATTGTCAAATAGGAGTAATGTAGCAACTTGTGTGCCATTTCAACTGCTTATTCAGTAGGATTTTTAAAAAAGGCTGCCTGAAATGCAAAAGTCCAACCTTGTACAAGATGAAAGAAATATTGAAAAGCTTGATGAAAAATGTAGGCACCACAAGAGAGAAGCAGCTGAATTTCCCAAGTGAGGATGAAAACAGGTGAAGTTTGTGATGAAATTTCAGAAATGCAAAATGAAATGAAGAATGTAAAACTTTTATAACAAAACAACATTTTCTTGCATGTTTTTCAAAATGTTGAACAATTTTGAAGAGTGCAGAGACACATGTAAAAAGTTTTCTAAAAATTTTTACATTTCTGTAAACCTAAAATGCTATTGTCTTAACATCATCAATTTGAGCAAAAGCCATTTTTTAAAAATGTGGATTTCTATGGTCATTAAAATGAATTAAGAAACAATTCAATGTCTAAAAATGATTGAAATAACAGTCTGATGTTAGCCATAAATTAAAATATTCAATATTAAATGTTATTAAAATTAGGATCTTTTCAAATAATTGCTTTGATTTTCTAGAAATAGTGGATATTGAAGAGTGGATTATTATTATTATTATTATTATTATTATTATTATTATTATTATTATTATTATTATTATTATTATTATTATTATTATTATTAAATTTGTTTGGCTGTCCATCTCGCCACAAGGTGATTCTTGTATTTTTCTGATTTGTTTCTGGTTTCTGGTTGGCTTCTGGTTATAAATTTGTCTATTTTACGAATGTTAAGAGTAAGTATATTGGGTTTTTTAAAATTATTTTGTAAGCATAAGAAAATAAATTTTGTACCCGAAGTTTTATTGCAAGTTAAAGTAAATTCTAGATCTAGATAGCACAAGATAACTTTGATAGATAAATTACTAAGATCAGGATTTATTGTTCCTGATTTTTTTCCTCTCATGTGACAAAGAGCAGAAGAATTCTGCTCTGATAGCATGACAAAGTTATCAGCATTCCAGATGAAAACATTGTAATATTCTATCACTGTTATCCAAGATGAGAAAGCTTTTTAGCATAATCCACTATATCTGTAGTTGCCTATAGAAAGGTTCATATGGTTTCAATGAATTCCTCAATATTTATTACCTAAGAAATATTTTCAGAATATTCTGATTCCTGAAATGCAGGCAAAGAAAAAATGGTAGACCCATTTAACACCTATGATGATGGTGCAGATTATAAGATCCTCAGCTGTCCAATGGGACCTAGCCAGATTCATTGAGTAATTAAATATTGCTCAGAATTACATTTCCAGGAAGCTTAATCATAATTTAAATTTGGAAGTAGGTTTTGAAAGAGGTAAACATGCTGTCCACTTGAAAAGTTATTCTTAGCATCAATAAACTGGCTGCATCTACTTTAGAAAGATAAGGAAAGGCATGTGAAATTACTTTCAGGAAAATGGAAAACATGTACCTCTGCCATAAAGCATTGTGGCACAGTGAATACACCCTGCTACATTTCTTCTAAAGAGATTTCAAAAATTCCTAGGAGGGAACTACTATTTTTAATAATAGATCTGAAATGTTTGCAATAAGCAAGTAGAGACTGAGAAATATAATTTTAGAATAGAATAGAATAGAATAGAATAGAATAGAATAGAATAGAATAGAACTGGAAGGAACCTTGGAGGTCTTCTAGTCCAGCCCTCTGCTCAAGCAGGAGAACCTATACCATCTTAGACAAGTGACTGTCCAGTCTCTTCTTAAAAACCTCCAGTTCTGGACCGCCCACGATTTCTGAAGGTAAGTTGTTCCACTGGTTGATTCTCCTCACTGTTAGGAAGTTTCTCCTTAATTCCAGATTGCTTCTCTCTTTGATCAGTTTCCAACTATTGTTTCTTGTCCTGCCCTCTGGTGCTTTGGAGAATAATTTGACCCCCTCTTCTTTGTGGCAGCCCCTCAAATACTGGAATACTGCTATAATGTCACCCCTATTTCTTCTTTTCTTTAGACTAGCTGAACCCAAGTCCTACAACCATTCTTCATATGTTTTAGACTCCAGGCCTTTGATCACCTTAGTTGCTCTTCTCTGCACTTTTTACAAAGTCTCACAATCTTTTTTGAGTATGGTGATTAAAATTGGTTGCAGTATTCCAGGTGTTGTCTCACTAGCGGTACTAATATTTCATGTGATCTTGATTCTATGCCTCTGTTTATACAATCCAGGATTGTATTAGCTTTTTTGGCTGCTGCTGCACATTGCTGGCTCATAGTCAAGTGATTGTCCACTAGGACTCCAAGGTCCCTCTCACAATTGCTGTTTTTGAGCCAGGTCTTGCTTAATCAGTACATAAACCTGCCGCCGCTTTTTCCTCCTACCTCACCCATGCGGAGTGCCCTGCCACTGCAGCTTTCCCCAGCAGCAAAAGTGGAGTTTGGGAGGCAGTGGCAGGGCATAGCCCAGGCATGGCCCAGCAGCAAAGCTCATCCTTCCCACTCAAGAGGCTCTCAGCAGCTCCTCGGCTCCATCTGAGTTGAAGAAAGCGGAGGCAGAGCAGCAGGATTGCTCTGAAACAATAAGAACTGGGGGCGCTGCTTGCTCATGTGCACCTGCCTTTTTGAGAGCAATCCCACTGCTGTGCCTCCGCTTTCTTCAACTTAGATGGAGCAAAGTGGGGAGGAGAACAAGGAAGAGAAGAGCAGTGAGGCTTTCTGCCAGCCGGCGGGCCAGGTAAGGGATAGGTCGGACGATGGTGGCTGGCTGGCTGGGGGATCATGCCCACTGGGGTGGGATCTGCCAAGCCTCATGGCAGTGGCATTGGCAGCTCCCCACAACCGGCCTGTTTTCCCAGTTCTGTACAAGATGCTTGGCAGAACCACCATCCCCCCGCACCCCCAATCAGACCCACACGGCACCTTCTTTCCAGCTCCAATGTGGTCATCTGTCACTTCCTCCACCGCCATGTGCAGTCTTACAAACAAAAGAAATTTGTGGGCAGTCCCACAAACTTCTTTGTTTGTTGGACTGCCCATAAACTTCTTTTGTTTGTGGGACTAAAAAAAAAGTTCAGTCAATCAATTCCAACTTTGTGAGATCTTTTTTTTCTGTGAGAAGTTGGAATTGATTGATTGAACTTTTTTTTTTAAGGTGGCGGAGGACTGGGCGGAGGACTGGGAACCGCAGCAGAGGGATGAAAGGGTTGCTGACCCCTGACCTAGTAGCTTATAGTCTCTCAATATTGTACTCAGGTTCTTTGTTGTGTGATTCGTCCCAATGTGAAAGAGTAGGAGAGGGTAGTAATCTGTGGGCTTAATTATTTTGGTTAGGTTCTCAGCCACGTCTTTGATTTTTGCTCCACGAGACAACATATCCCCCTGGATTGTATGTCCGGTCTGCAAATGGCTGACTCTGTTCCTTTGAGAATAGAATCTCTTATTACCAACACTCTCCTTCCTTTTTTTGGGGGGTGCAATCTGTGTTGCTTTTCTGTTTATCTCAGGTGTGTTTGTTAATGCGACTTTTTTAGGGATATTTGGTGCTTTTTCTTTGCTAAGTATCTTTATGTTTTCCTTGAGGGAGAGGTTGTAGGTCTATGTATTTCCATCTAGGGGGAGAAATCAACTGCTTGGTTTTAATGGGGCTGCTTCTGGTTGGGTTAGATTGGGCAGTACGGGTTTGTTAGATGTATGCTGCTTCTGCCTTCTGTTTCCTTCTATTTGTGACATACCTCCATTTGTCTTCCTCCAAGGGTTTATCAATATAGTCAAATCCTTTGGGAGTTATTTGTTCATTATTTGGTTCATTTTGGGTATAGCTTTCTTGCGTAGGTGTAAGGACCCACCCCACTTTGCATCTTAAGAAGACAAAACTCTTGGAATAGTTCTTCCAACAGGAATCATTTATTAAGAGAAAGTGGTTGTAAGTGTTCTAGACAGGACTTGGGGTCCAAGCTCTCCCATTCAAGGTTTTAAGGGGTCCCCCAGTAGCCCCACCCCATCACCCCCTTCTTCCAGCGACAGTCCTAGGCATTACATTCCCACCCCCTTTTCCTCACTGCCGGGAAAGGAGACTTCAGAGAGGATTACATGAAAGGTAATAGTCCCATTGTTATGGTTAGTCCTTTTGGTGATATCCACATTCAGTCCCTTTGAAGTTCAAATGGAGGAAGTGAGAGCCATAAAACCCCTCTGCTCATCTCCCTCCCCCTTCATTGTATGACAGAATCCAGAGAGGGCAGAAATGGGGTTTTCCATAGTCGATAACTAGAGATGAATTATAATTGGATTCTGACATCCTGCCCCCTTAAAAATAAGAGAGCTCCACCTGAAAGAAAACAAAACAGGTATAAAAGTTAGTCAGACTTAACTTCTTTAATAGCTTCGGGGGTCTGACATGACGTTTATGGACCCACTCGTTTTGTGAGGCAGGAAGGTGTTTCCAGGCAACTAAGTACTGAGTTGCTCCATGATATCTCCTAGAATCTAGAATTTCCTTTATTTCGAAGTGTTGTTTGCCTTCCACCATGATTGGAGGTGGGGGGGGATTTTTGGTCGTAACGATGATTGATGCTCTCTTTTCAGCAAGCTGCAATGAAAAATTGGGTGTATTTGCCTGAGATTTTTGGATAATTCTAATTCTACTGTTACTGGGTTTATGATTCTTTTAATTGGAAAAGGCCCTATATATTTTGGTCCCAGTTTTTTACAGGGTTGTAGGGACTTCAGGTATTTTGTAGATAAGTACACCATTTCTCCTATAATGAATGATGTAGGCTCAAGCCTTTTTTTATCGGCTTGTGCTTTGTATGCCTGCCTAGCTTCATCTAGTGCTTTTCTAATTATTGGCCAGGTGTTTTGTAATTGTTCCATCCATTCTTTCAGTGATGGGATCACCGGTTCGTTTGGGGTTAATTCTGGCATGGGGTTGAAACTTTGACCGGTAGCTATTTGAAAAGGGCTGTAACCTGTGCTGGAGTGGACTGCATTATTGTAAGCAACTTCTGCAAAAGGGAGTAGGTCCGTCCACGTTTTCTGCTGATAATCAATAAAACATCTTAAATATTGTTCAAGTACCAAGTTCATTTTTTTCAGACTGCCCATTTCCTTGTGGATGATGGCTAGATGTCAGTCCCTGAGTGGTCCCTAAGGGGGATAAAAATTCATTCCAAAATGCAGACGTAAATTGCACTCCCCTATCAGATATGATGCGTTGGGGTGCCCCATGCAATCTGTAAATGTGCTCGATGAAAAGTTTCACTAAGGCTTTTGCGGTGGGAATCTTTTGGCAAGGGATAAAGTGCACCTGTTTGGAAAACAAGTCCATGACCATCCAGACAACAGTATTCCCATTGCTTTCTGGTAATTCCACTATAAAATCCACGGCTATTTCCCTCCAGGGGGCTGAGGGATTTGCCACTGTTTGTAATAGTCCGGGCGATTTCCCTTGCAAACCTCTTTGCAGTTGCACACTTTGGGCAGCTGGCCACGTAGCTTTCCATGTCCTTTTTTATGGATGGCCACCAAAATTGCCATTTAATTAAGTGTAATGTTTTTACAAATCCAAAATGCCCTGCTGATTTTGTGTCGTGGCAAAGCTGCATGAATGTGACTCTTTGGGTTGTTGGTATATATAACTTTTCCCCCACCCAAGGCAACCCGTCTCTCATTGTGCACACATTTTTGTTTTTCTTGAACCATTCATCTGTTTCCAAACTTTTCCGGAATTCAATTCCAGTTTGGCTACCCAGCTGTGGTTTTAATTTAGCTTGGGCTCTGGTGGTTACTGGCGCTGCCAGTTGTGATTCTACCATCATCGGTTTAGAGTCAGTGGCTCATGTGCAAATGTTTGAGCTTAAATTGGAATTGGTGAAAATGCTGGGACCAGCGGGCTTGCTTGGGGTTGAGCTTCCTGGGTGTTTTCAGGGCTTCCAAATTTTTGTGGTCAGTCCACACCTGGAAGGGGATTTTGTTGCCTTAAATGAACTGGCGCCACGTGAGTAATGACCAACGTATCCCGTATGTCTCTTTCTCTCATACGGGCCAGCGCTGTTCTGTTTCCATGAGTTTCTTGGATGTATACGCACAGGGTTGCAATACCCCTTCATCGTTTTCTTGTAATAGTACGGCCCCCACTGCCATATCACTTGCATCCGCCTGTATTACGAAGGGCTTATCCATGTCTGGGTGCCTCAGTACGGGTTCGGCAGAAAAAAGTCTCTTTAATCTCAAACGCCGCTTGGCATTCCATTGTCCATTTTAGTGGCTGGCTAGGTTTTACTGAGGATGCTCCCTTCATTTTTAGTAAGTTCGTGAGGGGCAGGGCTATCTGGGCAAATGAGGGGATGAATTGGCGGTAAAAGTTTGCGAAGCCCAGGAAACTTTGTAGTTGCTTTCTTGTGCGGGGTGGTGGCCAATCTAATACTGCTCTAACCTTCTCTGGGTCCATTTCAATGCCCTGTGGGGATATGCGATAACCTAGGTAGTCTATCCTTTCCTGGTGGAATTCGCATTTCAAGAGTTTGGCATATAGGTGGGCGGCTCGCAGTTTCTTTAAAACTGCTCTGACTAGGTTGACATGTTCCTCTTTTGATTTGGTGAAGATAAGAATATCGTCTAAGTAAACCAGGACCCCCTTAAATAGGTGCTCCCTTAGAACGTCATTGATTTAATTGCATGAATACTGCGGGGGCCCCTTGTAATCCAAATGGCAAGACTTTGAATTGGTAGCACCCCATGGGGCAGTTAAATGCGGTCTTCCATTCATCCCCTTCTTTAATTCTCACGCGATAGTAAGCTTCCCTTAGGTCTAGTTTAGAAAAAAAATTCCCTTTCGAGAGGTGTGACAGCATGTCTTTCATGAGGGGCAGAGGGTATAGGTTGCTTTCACTGATTGTATTTAGGGCCCTATAATCCATGCATAAGCGTAAAGAGCTGTCCTCCTTCTCTCTAAAGAGGACTGGGGCAGCCACTTTAGGCTTGGCTGGCTCAATGAACCCCCTTTCTAGGTTTTTCTTTATGAATCTTTCCATTTCCTCCTTCTCCTTTGGGCTCATGGAGTATAATCTGGGCTTCGGGAGTTTTGCCCCAGGCTTTAATTCAATGGCACAGTCCGTGGGTCGGTGGGGGGGGAGCTCATCTGCCCTCTCCTCACTGAAAACTTCAGCAAGGCCTCTGTATTCCTCTCGTATTTCTGGTAGTCCCTTTTCCTCTCCCATGGATGCTTTTTCTGTCCTTAATTCTGGTGGCCCCCCTTGGGATTTTAAGTCCATAGGGTCCCCCTTCGGGAATTTGATTTCTGCCGTCCTCCAATTCACCCAGGGGTTCCATTTTTTTAACCGTTCCATCCCTAGGATCATTGGGCATTCCATGCCTGGGGTCACCACAAACGTTATGTCCTCCTCATGTTTGCCCAGGGAGAGGTGTATTGGTAAAGTGGCTAGGGTAGCTGGCACCCCCCCTGCTGTGGACCCATCTAACTGGCCAAATGAGATTGGTTGTTCCAGTCTCCTTGACGGAATGCCCAGATTCCCCACTAGCGTCGGGCTAATGAGGCAGCCAGAGTCTATTAAGGCTTTCACCTTCACGGCTTCGGGCATGGGGGGAATTAATATAGTCACTGTCTTGAGGATGGGTGCGATGCATCCACTTACCAGGGGTTCGCCCTCTGAGCTGTCGTCTGAGGCGTCCAGAGGCCCTGCGGTGTAGGCTGGAGTTCTTTCCCCCTGATGAGTAGAGGTGGGGGATTCCACAGCCTCCATCATTCTCATGGCAGGTTCTTTTGGCTTAGCTGGAGACTTTCCGGATTTGCTGGCCAGTGATCTGTCTGGGTTGTGTTGGGAGGCTTTTGAGCAGCATTCTACAGCTTGATGCCGTTCTTTCCCGCACTTGAAACACCCCATTTGCTTCTTGGCTGTAGCCGATGTTTTCACTGGTTCACATGTCAACTCAGGCGGTGAGTGGCTCCATTGTTTTCCTCGGCGGTGCCTCTTCAATATGTCGATCTCTGCTTCCTCTGCCAAGACGTACCATTCCTCAAGTTGGTGTGGGTCCCCTCAGGGCAGGCAAGCATCATATAGGTCATAATTTAGTCCGTCTTTGAAATGGCTAAGGAGGATGTCTTCCGGCCAGTTCAGTTTGCTGGCAATGGCCCGGAATTCTTGCATATGTAGCGGGGACTGCCTGAGAGTGCTTGCAGGAGCTTGACTGGGAAGGGAAAGATTGGGACAGCTGCAGTTGGCTTTGGGTGTGGCTGGCATGAGTGGAAGGAGGAAGGATAGAATAGGGAAGAAAAGGAGAAGGCTGGGGGGGGGGTTGGAGTTGAGAAGAGAAGGTCTGGAAGCTTATTTTATTTTTCTATCAAGGGTATTTTAAATAGAGGCTAGATAGAGTGAAGTTTTATTGCTTCCTCCGTGGGAGGATATCTGAAACGGAGGCAAGCGAGAGTGTGAAGTAAGGGAGTTGGCTGGGGTTTCTAGCCTCGGATTTTAATAATAAAGAGTAAGGGANTATTACCATCTGGAGCCGGGGTTTACCCCCCCCCCCATTTCATCGGACTCTGAACGATTGCTCAGGGGCCTGTTACTCCTGCTGCTAAAGCAGCCCTGAGCTGTTATATACATCTTCAGGGCATCAACCATTGTGACCGGTTAAGTTCGTGCCCGAAAGTCCTGCTTCAACAGGAAGAGCCTGCCACCCATTAATGCTGTGTGAGTTCCAGTTGTAAGACACCTCATCGATCTCTAAAGAACATTACCGCAAGGCTGGACAAGGGGGGACGTGGCTGGGAGGGCCTGGGCATTGGCGGCCTCTGAGGAGGTAGCGCTACACGTATATTCGGCTACCGGGCGTTTGCCTTGCCTCATCGTTTTGATCCTTTCGCGGGCTTTGCGATCAGCCAGGGGGTCCTCAAATCGCCTTCTCAGTGAGGACATGAAGCGGTTGAAGTTGTTGAGCTCTGGGGCATTGGAGTTGTGCAAGTTCACCACCCAATCTGTGGCTGGCCCGTCCAGGGCAGATTGCACAATCCGGATACGGGCTTTGTTGCTGGGGATGTCCCGTCCGTATTCCTCCATGTAGCTGAGGACTTGGGCTAGGAAAAATCCCAAGCGTGTTGGCTCCCCTTTGAATTTCACGTCCAGCGGCAGACGTCTTAGAATGGATTGTTGCCTTCGTTGTCGGTGGTAGTGTCTTCCATCCAGATCGCCATCTGTGGGTTGGTGGGGGGTGGGGACTACTGGATCAGCAGATGTCCCCGGGGCTGCAGGTTCCACTTCCCCCTCGGTGTCTCTCCCTTTGCGGCTCCAGGAGCTGGGGCGGCCGTAGGGCTCAGAATTCTCCTCTCCTAGGGAGCTTAGAGTTCTCTTCATTAGGTCGATTGCTTTCTCTAGGATCCAGCCCGAGTATGGTGTCCAGCTCCCTTCCTCTTCACTTGCGTGCAGGGATTTCTCCATCTCCTGCTTCCATTCTGGTTGGTTGGGCCCCCGTCTCAGGGTCACCTTTCTTGACTTCTTTTCCCACTCGCCTTTCTTTCCAATGCCCATTGACCACAAAGGTTTGTGGTTACGTGTCTCCACCACTTCTTCTCCTGAGGAATCTGACCTCTCAGATCCCGACATCTGGCAGGGTTTCAGTCGGGGCAGCGGCTCCCTTTCCAGGGAGTTTTCTCCCTTCCCTGCTCCACTGTCTGACATGGTAATTTTTGCAAAGTCCCCCGGTAAGGGTCTCCCTTCCAGGTGGACTAATTCTGCAAGTCCTGTCTAATGTAAGGACCCACCCCACTTTGCATCTTAAGAAGACAAAACTCTTGGAATAGTTCTTCCAACAGGAATCATTTATTAAGAGAAAGTGGTTGTAGGTGTTCTAGACAGGACTTGGGGTCCAAGCTCTCCCATTCAAGGTTTTAAGGGGTCCCCCAGTAGCCCCACCCCATCACCCCCTTCTTCCAGCGACAGTCCCAGGCATTTAATAGCAACTTCTCTCCCCGTAATGTAATCATGTATCCTCTGTGGCCATAATCTTGTTTCTCATGTTTAACATGTCTTTTTTTTCTCCGTTTTTCTAGAAAAACATTAAAATGCATAAAAAATGTATTTCCAAATTTTAGAATTTCAATGTACTAAAGGCTCCTATTATCTCAATAGCTGGCAACCCCTGGCCAGTTTTGGGTTAGGGTCTTAGGCTGTAAAGTACACAGAACTTAAAAATCATCTTATAAGAAGGCAATGGAAAATAACTTTCATACCATTGCCCAGAAAATTGCCTAGAAATTCAACTGGGAGTTGAATTTGATTTGAGGGCAATTTTACTTTATACTAAAGGCTGTCAAGTCTGCCTCTGTTCAAATCCTAAGAAAGAAAGCCCTGACTCCATGGATTTAGAGAAGATGTACTTTTACTAAGAATGAACTGATAGCAGCAAAAGCAAGGCAAGATCTTAGTAAAAACCACAGAAAAGTTACATATTAAATGTTTCTCCACAGCCCTCCCCACAAGGTCCAGCCCAGGCAGGCCAATCAATGTCCAATATGATGTTATGAGAAACCCTCTTCAGCAGATGGTATGTGCCTCCAGAGGCCCAGGATGGTTGGCCTTTGTAAAATCTAAACATCTCCACTCCATTGATGGGGAACAATCCTCCCTTCCATTTCTCATGGGAATACTTCACAACAGCTCACTTCTCCACCCCTAATACCAAACTGCTCCTCCCTGTTACTCTGGCAGCCGAGGGCAAGCAAGTGGCAAACTGCAAGCTGGAAAACAGTTGCATTGGCTAGGGCTAGGGCTAGGGCTTCAGGTTCTGGAATGCCTCCATCATGAAGCACATTGCTTGCTTCATGAGGAGGTCAGCGTGGTCAGGTTCTTCTTCTTGCCCTTCATCCTTGTCTATTGTCTTCAGCTCCACTCTCCATCCATGCCGACAGCTGCCCCATATGAGGGTGACCCCTTTGGTCCTCCTTTCCCAGCCATCTCTTTCTGTCTATGGACTATCTTGTCTTAGAAGATTCCCCTAGGCTGGCAGCTTCCTCTGACCATCCAGCACAGCTTGTGCTGGGGTGGGCCTTAGCAGAAGCTTTTCCCCAGCACTCAACTTACTCCTGGTCACTGCCTTAGTTAGTGAGTTTGTGAGTGAGTGAGTGAGTAAGTGAGTGAGTTGGTTAGTTAGACATTGTTTGCATGGTCTCCATAGTAGGGCGGGTGCCTCTCCAGGTTGACCACTTTGCAGATTCCACCTAATGTAAGGTCCTGCCTCAGCTATCTTCTCAGGAAAGCATGACTCTTGAAACAAGCATTATTTCAAAAGGATCTTTTACTGAGAGAAAGTAATTGCAAAGAAGTCAGGCAGAATCTGAAGTTCCTATGCAGAATGTTAAGCTAAATTTTCCACCGTCCAAACCCCACCCCAATGCCCAGTCCATCAGGAGCCAATCTGCTGGTGTGAAGATGTTGTGAGAACTCTGAAACAAAAAAGTGATGAGTCATTTTCTGGCACCGCGACCTTGCTAGCAGGCAGGAGTTAGCCAGATGGCCCTCAGGGCCCACTCCCCTCTCCCCAATTCCCATGCAGATACATCAAAATGAAAGTAGAAACATCCTCAATCCCCAACTCGTACTCCCCCCTCCCTCCAGAATGGCAGCGCTCCAGTAGGGACCTGATACCCCCACTCTCAGGCATATCTACTATGAAGTCCATGGAGATTTCCTTCCATGGGGCCACAAGGCTAGTCACAATCTGTAAGAATCCAGTGGGCTTCCCCGGAAGCCGCTTAGCAGCTGAACAGATGGGACAGCTAGCAACATAAGTCTCAATGGTTTTTTTCAATGAAGGCCACTGTCAGAATCCAGTTATATTTCCTTTCTATCTATCTTCCCTGATCTAAAATCAATTCTTACCCTTCCCTGGATCCTGCCATACTCTCAAGGGGGAGGGAGGATATGCATGCGGGTTTATTACTTTCATTTCCTCTATTCACTACAAAGTAACCTTTTGTTTATTCGCCTTCATATTTGCTAACCATTACAATGTAACAAATTGCCTCCTATCCTATGCCCCCCTCTGAACTTGTCCTCCCTAACAGGCAGTTAGGAAAGGGGGGTGAAGAGATACAAACCTTCGGGATCTGGTTTATTTCTCTGTCATAAAAATAAGGTGTGAAGTGCTGTTGAATGATCATGCACAACAGAGCTGGACTGATGTTATCTTTCCTGGATTTAACAACTGGGGATTTGCCAGTCTGAACCGCCCAGAAGAACTGTGGGGTGGGGTTTGCTTAGGGACACTTTAAAACAGGGGTATCAAACTCAATTTCATTGAGAGCCGCATCAGCATTGTGGTTGCCATTGGGGGTGTGGGGGTGTGTGGCTGGCATGGGCGTGGCCTACTGGGTGGGGTGTGGCTGGCATGGGCATGACCTACTGGGTGGGCGTGGCCAGCTCGATGTCACTCATGTCAGGGGCACCTGTGCGGGCCTGGGCAGGACTGAGGTGCATCCAAGGGTGGGGAAGGGTGGGTGGGACCAGGGCAAGCGCCAGGGCATGGTCCACTGGAGGAGCCTCACTGAGCCTCAGGCTGTGCACAGGGCCCCTGATCAGTGGCATGGACTGCCCAGAGCCCTGGGCAGCAGAGGTCAAGTACCCAGCCCTTGAGCTCCCATGGCACCAGGACCCCACAGTCCTGCCTAGCCTAGCCACACTTCCCGAGGGGGTGCCCAAGTGCACTTACCTCCTCCTCAATGCTGCTGCTGCTGTGCTCACTCTCCTTAGCCAGATTGCTCATGGTGGATGGAGGAGGACAAAGTGCGTAGGTCAGAGGGAGGCCCACTCTGTCTCCATGCAAGGAAACCTGGCTTTGTAACCAAAGGTTCCTCAACAATAGGATGGGAGACCACCAGGGGATGGCAAAAGAGCAACAGGGCTGCTGGTGGCCAAGTGCTAAGGCAGGACTTCCCTCAGACCCTCCCTCCCTCTTATTCCAATCTCCTTCCTTCCTCCCTTCTTTCTTTCCTTCCTTCTTTCTTTCCTTCCTTCTTTCCTCCCTTCCTCCCTTCCTTCTCTCCTTTCTTTCTTCCTTTCCTTCCTTCTCTTTCTTTCCTTCTTTCCTTCCTTCCTCCCTCCCATTTTTCCCTGTCTCTCTCCTTTTCATTCCCATCTCCTTCCTTCCTTCCCTTACTTTCTTCCTGTTTCCTTCTCCTTCCTTCCCTCCTTCTCTCTGTGCCCAGGAACAGACGAGGGGAGGGGGAGAGGTTGGCAGCACTTCTCTCAAAGAATAAGAGTTGGAAGAGACCTTTGAGGTCTTTAGTCCAAGCTCCTGCTTAAGCAGGGGATTTATACCATTCCAGACAATGGAATATCCAATCTTTACTTAAAAGCCTCCAGCATTCACAACTTCTGAAGGCAAGCCTTTTCACTGGTTAGTTGTTTACACAAGTCCTTAGTTCTAGGCTGGCTTTCTTCTTGATTAGTTTCCATCTATTATTTGCCTTCTGATGCTTTGGAAAATAGGTTGACCCCTTCTCTGTGGCAGCCCATCAAGTATTGGAACATTGCTATCGTCACCACCCCTAGACCTTTTCACTAAGCTAGACATACCCAATTCCCACAAACATTTGTCATATGTTTTAGCCTCCAGCCCCCTAATCATCTATGTTTACCATCCATTTAGACCAGATGGACCCCCTGGTTTGGTTTATAGAACAGTGGCCACAAGCAGAGCCTTCTCAGAGACAACACCCCCATTATAGAACTTTTTCCCAAGGAAAATATGAACAGTATAACCCTCACCTGTTTAGAGGCAACTCCAAACACACTGTTCAGCCAGGCATATTTAAAACAACAACACGTTTTATGGTCAAACAGCACTAAGTAAATTACTACTAATATTTTTCTTTCTTAAAATACACACTTTTAATATTGTTTTAAGCAGTGCTAGTAATGCTTTACTATAGCTGTCTTTGAGAGTTTTCTTGTAAACCACCCTGGATTTCTCAGAAACTTTTAATTTCAAATTAGATGTTGATTTAATAAATTAGGCAGAAGAATTTAATAAATTAGGTAGAAGACCTACCGCCTCCTAGGTGCATACTGCAGAGAAAATAAGGCATTGCATTTCTAGCCAGCATAGCCACAGGATGATGGGAACTGTGGTTCATGACACCCAAAATATATTAGTTTGGGTAAGGCTGGATTAAATTATAAAAAAGCAGATGAAGGGAAGTATTTTTGTCTCCAACAAAATAATTGGGGGGGCGGGAGTTGACTCGGCCTTTTAATTTCAACTCACACCAATTCCTCTTAACTTCCATTCAATCCAAAGAGTTCTATTATTACCTGGATTTTAGGGAGGGGAGGAGGCAAGAATAGACCACAAAGCTAATCTGCAAGTTTGCTCTCTCACCTGCCTGCACACCACCTTCCTGTGTGTGTGTGTGTGTGTGTGTGTGTGTGTATGAGCACGTGTGTGTATGTGTATGAAAGACACAGAGAGAGATCCCCTTTTTGTAAGTGTGCTTACTCTGCAACACTCCCTGTTCTCCACACTTTTGCTTCCCTGCTCTCTCTCGCTCTCTCTCTCTCTCTCTCTCTCTCTCTCTCTCTCTCTCTCTCACACACACACACACACACACACACACACACACACACACAAACAGAGGTTAATAAAAAAGAGAAAGAGGGGGGAGAAAGGTGGAAGCTCTCCTTTTTTGTAAAACCTCGGCTTCCTCCTCCTCTTCCCCTCCTGGCTCTCTATGTCTCTGTCTCTCTCATACACACACACACACACACAAAACCCCTTCCTGTTTTCTCCTCCTTGTCCTTTTCCTCCAGCTGCACCTGAACAGAGTGGGAGGAAGTTAAAAAGAGAGAGAAAAGGGGTGGAAGAATGGGGGAAGCTCTCCTTTTTTGTAACACCTTGGCTTCCTCCTTCTCTTCCACTCCTGGCTGTCTCTCTGTCTCTCTGTCTTTGTCTCTCTCTCTCCCTCTCACACACACACACACACACACACACACACAGAGAGAGAGAGAGAGAGAGAGAGAGAGAGAGAGAGAGAGAGAGAGAGAGAGAGAGAGAGAGAGAGAGAGAGAGAGAGAGAGAGAGAGAAACCCTTCCTGCATTCTCTTCCTTCTCACCCTTTCTGGCCTGGCAAAGCAGAGCCACATGAGGAGAAGCCCAGCAAAGTGGGGCATGGTCAGGCGTGACGGGGTTAAACTGGGAGGGGCGGGGCGGCCTGAGGCAAATGAGCTGCAGCTGCTGCTGCACACCACCAGCCCGAGTGCTTGCTGTTTCCTGTGCGTGCACCAGGGCGCCCAACTGGGTTGTGGTGGGCCAGGGCTGGGGCAGCAGAGGCCGGTCCCTTGCCATTTCTGGGACAGCCCCAGGGGCCAAATCTGGGCCCTCCCCAGGCCGGATCCGGCCCGCGGGGCTTGTGTTTGACATGTCTGCTTTAAAACATCAATCTGTAAGGGAATCTCTCAGACCCTGTCTATTATGCCTGCTATCAATTACTCTTAATAAAAGTTCTTGTTGGAAGAGATTGTTTCCAAGAGTTCTGCTTTCTTAAGTTGTGGATTGAAGTAGTTCCTTACATTAGACAGGATCTGCGCTAATAGTCAACCTGGAAGAAAGAACCTTACCAGAGAACTTTGCAAAAAATACAATGTCAGATGACGAGACAGGGAAGGAAGAAAACCCCATGGAAAGGGAGCCTTTCTCCTGACTGAGAACCTGCCAGCTGTCGGGATCCGAAATGTCATACTCCTCAGGAGAAGAGGTGGTGGAGACGCATAACCACAAACCTCGGTGGTCAATGGGCATTGGAAAGAAAGGCAACTGGGAAAAGAGATCGAAAAAGGTGACCCTGAGACAGGGCAGCCATCAACCCAAATGGAAGCAGGAGATGGAGAAATCCCTGCATGTTAGCAAAGAGGAAGAAAGTTGTGCACAACACTTGAACTGGATCCTAGAGAAAGCCATTGACCTGATGAAAAGAACCCTCAGCTCTCTAGGGGAGGAGAAATCACAGCCCTCCCCCCCCCCCAGCTGCACCAGCACCTGGAGCTACAGCTGGAGAGACACTGAGGGGGAATCAGAACCTGTAATCCCGGGGACGTCCGTTGAACCAGTAGCGACCACTTCAGCAGCCCCCACTCCCCACCAACCCACAGATGGCAATCAGGATGAAAGACAATACCACCGACGGCAAAGGCACCGATCCATTCAAAGATTCCCGCTGCTGGACACAATATTCAAGGGGGAGCTGACACGCTTGGGTTTTTTCCTAACCCAAGTCCTCAGCTACATGGAAGAATATGAGTGGAACATCCCCAGCAACAAAGCCCGTATCCGTATCGTGCAATCCACTCTGGATGGACCAGCCGCAGATTGGGTAGTGAATATGCACGATTCCAATGCCCCAGAGCTCAACAACTTCAACCGTTTCATGTCCTCTCTGAGAAGGCAATTTGAGGACCCCCTGGCTTGGAAGTCTTCTAGTCCACTCCCCCACTTAAGCTGGAGAACCTATACCATCTCAGACAAGTGACTGTCTAGCTCTAACCTCTTCTTTAAAATCTCCAGTGATGGAGTGCCCACAATTTCTGGAGGCATAGCTGTTTTACTTGTTAATTGTCCTCACTGTCAGGAAGTTTCTCCTTAATTCCAGGTTGCTTCTGTCTTTGATCAGTTTCCAACCAATGTTCCTCATCCTTCCCTCTGGTGCTTTGGAGAATAACGTGACCCCCTCTTTGTAGCAACCACTCAAATATTGGAATACTGCTATCATGTCTATTTCTTCTTTTCTTTAGACAAGCCAAATCCAAGTCCTGTAGCCGTTCTTCATATGTTTTAGTCTCCAGGCCTTTGAACATCTTAGTTGCTCTTCTCTGAATTTTTTCCAAATGCTCAATATCTTTTTTGTGATATGTTGACCAAAATTGGCTACAGGTATGGTCTTACTAGGGTTTTATAAAGCAGTACTAATACTTTGCGTGATCTTGATTCTATGCCTCTGTTTATACAACTCAGGGTTGTATTAGTTTTTTGTTGGCTGCTGCACACTGCTGGCTCATGGTTGTCCACTAGGGCTCCAAAGTCTCACTCAGTCTGTACTTGAACCTTTGATTTTTCCTGCCTAAATGTAAAACTTTGCTTCCCTTTACATTGAAACACATTTCATTGGACCCATTGTTCAAGTTTGTCAAGATCTTTTTGGATCCTGAGCTTGTCTTCTGGGGTGTTGGCTAGTTTGATGTCATCTGCAAATTTGATGAGTTCCCCTTCTATTCCCTCATCTAAGTCATGAAGATATTGAAGAGTGTTGTGTTCTTTGTATTCCCCCCCCCCTTAATCCCCTATGCATATCCTGATCACCCATTAAGGGTGATTGCCTTTCACCATTGATCGCCCATTAAGGGTGATTGCCCTTCACCATTGATCGCCCATTAAGGGTGATTGCCCTTCTCCATCTGCATACAGTTTCATGCCCGTTGCTGGTTGGCTAACTAGCAACA
>NW_015387125.1:8755-25251 GCF_001527695.2 Protobothrops mucrosquamatus | reverse complement strand
TGATTGCCCTTCTCCATCTGCATACAGTTTCATGCCCATTGCTGGTTGGCTAACTAGCAACAGGGTCTTGCCAGCCAATGGAATTGTGTGATTACAAGCCAGGGGAATCCCATAAAAGAGGGCTCCCCTGGCCCAGAGAGCCAGTCCGGATTTACTTTATGCCTTGCCAATAAACCAAGAGCTGACTGTCACTCGACTCATGTCTTACTGCCTGCGCGATCTAACAAAGAGTACTGGGCCTAAGACAGAACCTTGTGGTACTCCACTGCTTACGTCTCTCCATGTGGATGTAGTGCCATTGAGGACTACTCATTGAGTACAGTTTGCCAGCCAGCTACAGATCCATTTCATGGTGATGTTGTCTATTCCACCTTTTTCTAGCTTACCAAGAAGTAGGTTGTGGTCTACCTTATAATATGCCTTACTGAAGTCTTAGTATACTATGTCCACAGTATTTCGCTGGTTTACTAGTTTAGTCACTTTATTGAAGAATGAAATAAGATTGATTTGGCATGATCTGTTTTTGACAAACCTGTGCTGGCTACTGGTTACTACTACTACTACTACTACTACTACTACTACTACTACTACTACTACTACTACTACTACTATTATTATTATTATTATTATTATTATTATTATTATTATTATTTATATACCGCCCTATCTCCCTTACGGGGCTCAGGGCGGTGAACAGGCAATAATAAAAATCACAGTAAATATTACATAAAAGCCTGCTCTAAAATATAAAACCCCTAACAAAACCCAATCAAAACTACGCCAGGCTATAATTTTGTTTGCTTCTAGTTGTTCACAGATCTGTTTTTTTATTATCTTTTCCAGGATCTTCCCATGTATTGATATTAGACTGATTGGTCTGTAGTTTCCTAGGTCTGGTTTTTTTTACTTTCTTGAAGATGGGAACTACATTGGTCCTTTTCCAATCCTCAGGTTTTTCCCCGGTACTCCAGGATTTTTGAAAGATATGGTGCAATGGTTCTGAAGTAACACTACTGAGGTGGGTCACAACCGACTTGCCCCTTCAAACAAAAGAATGAAAAAGGGTGAAATTGAGACCTGGGGCGAAGATGTTGCTCTGGCAAAATCCGAGGAAGGCACTTCCAGGGACCTGGAGGAGGCTGGATCCTTGGTAGTAGGTGATCGAGCCAGGTGGTCGCTTGGAGTTGGAAAGAAAGAGGACTGGTAAGGGAAGGCTCCACCTTCCCATGAGGTGGAGGAAAGAAAAAAGCCAAAAAGAAACAGCTGGAGCCTACCCCTTCCAAAAAGGAGAAAGTGGAGCCAAAATCGGAGCTGATGGAAGCAGTATTAAAGGAAGTATTTTGGATATTCTCCTTCATGGATTACTGCCTTGTTGTGGCAAAGGGGCTTGTGTAACTCAATGAAGCTATGAGCTATGCTGTGCAGGGCCACCAAAGACAGACAGGTCATAGCAGAGAGTTCTGACAAAATGTGATCCACTGGAGAAGAAATGGCAACCCACTTCCGTATCTTTGCCATGAAAACCCCATGGACAGTACCAAAAGGCAAAAAGATAAGACGCTGGAAGATGAGCACCTCAGGTCGGAAGGTGTCCAATAAGCTACCGGGGAAGAGCAGAGGACTAGTACTAGTAGTGCCAGAAACAGTGAAGAGACTGGGCCAAAGTCGAAAGGACGCTCAGCTGTGGATGCATCTGGTGGTGAAAGGAAAGTCCGATGCTGTAAAGATCTTTTCTCCATAGGAAACTGGAATGTAAGATCTGTGAATCAAGGCAAACTGGATGTGGTCAAACAAGAGATGACAAGACTGAACATTGACATCTTAGGAAACAGCAAACTAAAATGGACAGGAATGGATGAATTTAATTCAGAGGACCATCAGGTATACTACTGCGGGCAAGAATCCCTCAGAAGAAATGCAGTTGCCTTCATAGTCAATAAAAGAGTAGGAAAAGCAATACTGGGATACAATTCCCAAAATTACAGAATGATCTCAGTGTGAATCCAAGGCAAAGCATTCAATATCACAGTAGTCCAAGTCTATACCCCAACCACTGGTGCTGAAGAGGATGAAATTGACTGGTTCTATGAAGCCCTACAGCACCTTATAGAATCAACACCAAAAAATGATTTCCTTATCATCATGGGGGATTGGAATGCTAAAGTAGGAAGCCAAAAGATAACTGGAATAACAGGCAAGTTTGGCCTTGGAATACAAAATGAAGCAGGGCACAGGCTGATAGAATTTTGTCAAGAGAATATGATGGTCATAGCAAACACTCTTTTCCAACAACCCAAGAGACGGCTCGACACATGGACATCACCAGAAATCACAGAAATCAGATTGACCATGTGCTCTGCAGCCAAAGATGGAGAAGCTCTATACAGTCAGTAAAAACAAGACCAGGAGCTGACTGTGGCTCAGATCATGAGCTTCTCGTTGCAAAATTTAGGCTTAAATTGAAGAAAGTAGGAAATAACACTAGGCCACTCAGGTATGAACTAAATCATATCCCTGATGAATATACAGAAGAGGTGACAAATAGATTTAAGGAATTAGATCTGATAGACAGACCGCCTGAAGAACTATGGATGGAGGCTCGCAACATTGTACAAGAGGTAGCAACTAAAACCATCCCAAAGAAAAAGAAATGCAAGAAAGCAAAATGGCTGTCTGAGAAAGCTTTACAAATAGCTGAGGAAAGAAGGGAAGCAAAAGGCGAGGGAGAAAGAGAATGATACACCCAATTGAATGCAGAATTCCAGAGAATAGCTAGAAGAGA
Source organism: Protobothrops mucrosquamatus (assembly GCF_001527695.2). Lineage (NCBI taxonomy): Eukaryota > Metazoa > Chordata > Lepidosauria > Squamata > Viperidae > Protobothrops > Protobothrops mucrosquamatus. Next base: position 22,469 of record NW_015387125.1, on the reverse strand, counting down.
TAAGAATGCCCTCTTAAATGAACAGTGCAAAGAAATAGACGAAAACAATATAATAGGGAGGACCAGAGAGCTCTTCAAAAAAATTAGAGATATGACTTCCAGTTCCGGTTCGCGGCGACTCCAGTCATTTTTAGAGACTCGTCTCCACTCCGGCCGTGTTTTCTTTGCCAGTAGACCCCCCAGTGGGTCGAAAGTCACCCTGGAGGGGCGACCACCAAGGAGGAGGCTTGCTGGTGACTGCGGGAGGGCGGCAGCTTCTCCCACGGCCCCAGCTATCTCCTTAGGGCCGACGGAGCAAAGATTGTCCTGTAAGATGGCCGATTACCCTGCTGCACCAGCTGAAAGTCACAGGTACATCTAAGTGTGAAAGACTCACCGCGGATGATCCAGGTGAGACCCCTCCTGCTCCTCTCTTCACCCTATTTTGTCTTTTTTTGCCTGTAAAAGCTTCATTGGAATTATTTCCCTGTCTTAAAAAAGCAGCTTTTGTTTGTGTGGGAAGAAAGGTGCTGAACAAAAGGATACAATAAATAATTTTAATGATTACATTTCATTTTTATCTACTTTGGGGTACAGAAAAAACTCTGTTTTTAGAGCTGTACTATTATTTTATACTGGAAGATTATTTCTTTTTCCACCTTTTTCTTTAAAAGACAGAAAAAAGGAAAAGAAAAAAATGGTGTATGGGAAAGATTTTTTAATCTACTGAGGACATCTAGTGGCAAAAAGCTAACATTGCAACTGCTGGTTAATGTTTGGAGATGAGGTGGATTTGACCTTCAAACTATTCTTGAAGAGAAAAGATAAGCTGATGCAGTTGTGGGAATTATGGGGGTGGATATTGCTTAACTAATTATGGGGGTGGATATTGCTTAACAGCCTCCACTAAAAGAAAAAAGGGACTCTCTTCAACTACTATTAAAATGGAGAAACCTCATTCACAATTAAACTGTAAACTTATATTGGAAGAGATTTATGAGGCTACTGAAGAAATATGTGCTAAAATGAAAGAGATCACTACAGAACTAAGAGCCAGAAGCCTTACTCCAAATGCTCAAACTGACTTTCAGACTGCACCTGACCATTCTATAAATCAAAATACACCAGAAGAGGAATCAATTGAGATTAAAGAAGAATTTATTTTACCTTACAAGCACTTCATCTATATCTTTGAGGATCAGAAGAATCAAAGACTGAGATTTGAACCTTTAAAGCAACGAGACTTTAAGGACAAGAGAATTAGACGCCCAATGCAGAGGATGGGATGCTGTTTACTGACTCAAATGACACTACAAGCAACAGAAGGAGATCTATAGTCTGAAAGGGAAGCTTTGTTATGGAAACCTACCTGGCACAAAAAGAAGGCTAGAATAAGACTGAAAAGAGAAACTTAAAATTATATGTAATGGATTAAAAGGCACTGTAGAACTATGGACTGATTTAAGGATTAAGATTTAAAGTTAGAAGTAAGAGAAAAATGGGTGATTATTAGAACACATATTTTAAATAGACTAAGAATGTACTTTTTAGAATAATAGGTTTATTTCCATGAAAACTATTATGTAATGGAATGAAGAAAATCCTTTAGATTTGGATTGACTCAATAATTAATTGAACATGTTAAATTAGTAAGATGATGTTTTTGTGTGATAATATGGGTGTTTTTAGGCATGATAATTACTTGGATGAAATTTGAATCTTACCTAACAGACTGAAATGATTTAAGATTTGATATTATTTTGCTAGATTAAAGAGATTGATTGATTGATGGACTATATATGTATAGGGTAGACTAATATTTTATTTTAATCAGGATACATAGTGTGTAGTGGAAAAAGAAATAAATAAGATTTGTGATAAAATTAAGGACTTAAGAGATCAGAACTAGAATATACCTGGAAAGGATACCTGAAGTGATAATGTGTTTATTTAAGGTTAACGTTCACTGTGGTAACTGTAAATTTATAAGGCTTAAAAGCAAGTTTAGAATTTATAGAAATTTAATCTAGAAATGGATTATTTTAAATATATCATGTTATTTGAGGGAAATAGAGAGGGAATATCTAATGTATTGATTTGAGTTATTCATATATGGTTTTATTTTTGAATGTTTGATTACCCCAGCACCATGGTGTGTCTCAAGCACTTTGTTCTAAGAAACAAAAAACCAATAAAATATGTTAAAAAAATTAGAGATATGAAGGGAACGTTTCATGCAAAGATGGGCATGACAGAGGACCAAGATGGCAGGGATCTAACAGAGGCAGAAGAGATTAAGAAAAGGTGGCAAAATTACACAGAACTATACAAGAACGAGCTTAGTGTCCCTGATAACCACGATGGGGTGGTCACTGACCTCGAGCCGGACATCCTAGAATGTGAAGTGAAATGGGCCTTAGGAAAGCTGAGCAACAACAAAGCTAGTGGAGGTGACAGTATTCCAGCTGAGTTATTCAAAATCTTAAAAGATGATGCAGTAAAAGTGCTACACTCAATTTGCCAGCAAATTTGGAAAACTCAACAGTGGCCACAGGATTGGAAAAGGTCAATTTACATTCCAATTCCAAAGAAAGGCAATGCCAAAGAATGTTCAAACTGTCGCACCATTGCACTCATTTCACATGCAAGTAAAGTTATGCTTAAAATCCTACAAGCTAGACTCCAGCAGTATGTGGATCAAGAACTTCCAGAAGTACAAGCAGGATTTCGAAGAGGCAGAGGAATGAGAGATCAAATTGCCAACATACGCTGGATCATGGAGAAAGCTAGCGAATTTCAGAAAAACATCTACTTCTGCTTCATTGACTATGCTAAAGCCTTTGATTGTGTGGATCATAACAAATTGTGGCAAGTTTTTAAAGAGATGGAAGTACCAGACCATCTTATTTGTCTCTTGAGAAACCTACAGTATATGCGGATCAAGAAGCAACAGTGAGAACTGGACACGGAACCACTGATTGATTCAAAATTGGAAAAGGAGTATGGCAAGGCTGTATTCTGTCACCCTGCCTATTTAACTTATATGCAGAGGACATCATGAGAAAGGCAGGGCTAGATGAATGAAAAATTGGAATTAAGATTGCCAGGAGAAATATCAACAACCTAAGATATGCAGATGATACCACTCTTAATGGCAGAAAGTAAAGAGGAACTAAAGAGCCTCTTGATGTGGGTAAAGAAGGAGAGTGTAAAGGTTGGCTTGAAACTTAACATTAAGAAAACCAAGATCATGACATCCGACCCTCTCAATTCCTAGCAAATAGATGGGGAAGAAATGGAGGTAGTGACAGATTTTATCTTCCTGGGCTCCAAGATCACCATAGATGGGGACTTCAGCCAAGACATTAAAAGACGCTTGCTCCTGGGGAGGAAAGCTATGGCAAATCTAGAGAGCATACTAAAAAGCAGAAACATCACCCTGCCAACAAAAGTATGTATAGTCAAGGCCATGGTTTTCCCAGTTGCAATGTATGGCTGTGAAAGTTGGACCATAAGAAAGGCTGAGCGCAAAAGAATTGAGGCCTTTGAACTATGGTGCTGGAGAAGACTCCTGTGGGTCCCCTGGACTGCAAGATGATCAAACCAGTCAGTCCTAGAGGAGATCAACCCTGACTGCTCTTTGGAAGGCCAGATCCTGAAGTTGAAACTCAAGTACTTTGGCCACCTAATGAGAAGGAAGGACTCACTGGAGAAGGGCCTAATGCCGGGAAAGATTGAGAGCAATAGAAGAAGGGGACGACAGAGAATGAGGTGGCTGGATGGAGTAACTGAAGCAGTACGCATGAGCTTAAATTGACTCCAGAACATGTTAGAGGACAGGAAGGCTTGGAGGAACATTGTCCATGGGGTCACGATGGATCAGACACGACTTCGCAACTAACAACAACAACAAAACCATATTTAAACATACACATTTTTTTCCAAAGTTTCATTTAACTCAATTTTTATTTGCAAAGGTTTCTGTGGGACTGCTGGTATAGTAAGTTTATATAATTAACTAGAAAACTAGCCCTGTTACCATAACTATTGCCTGTTAAATTAAATTAACAGTGCTTTGTATTACACTTTAAAATGTCTGATTCTAATTGGAATCAGAACAAATAGTCAACTTTGAGAGTATAGTGTTCTCTTTAAAACAATAGCAATCACCATAGGAATAAACTATAGTGCATAGAGAACCTATTCTATAGAACATAGAACATAGATTAATAAATATAGAAGGGATTAGAAGACCTTCAACATCCTGCTTGGGCAGAAGATCTGTATTATTCTGGAGAAACAGCTCTTCAGTCTCTTTCTGAAAACCTTCCTCTCATCCCTGAATCATGTCTTTTCTTGCTAATTGTTGCTATTAGAATGAAGTTGTCAAGGAGTGAGTGAATGAATGCACTTAGTACCTTCTCAGCAGAGAAATGGGTGTGGCGTTTTGCCTTGCCACATTAGGGTGGGCCACTCATGAATCTTGTCAGGCAAGTGAAGACAACACGCAGGTTTTCCTTGAGGTGAGTGAGCCCAGGGCGTGTTCTGAGCTACCCTTTTATTTGGCAACATATATGAGGAAGTGAGCAGGTGTCAATACATAATTGGTTACATGTGTAGGAAGTTAGTACATGTTATTATATAATTGGTTACATGCGGTTACATATGTAGGAAAATAACTAAGTGCTATCATGCAATTGGTTACATTTTGTCGCATAGCTCTTTGCTATATTATTGGCTATAATTTGCTGCATAGGGTGGGGTTGCTTATATTGGGTTATGTTGTTCTTCTATGCATAGCCTGTTGTTGTGCTTTTTCCCTACTTGCTTTCATGCATCTCTAGTTACTCACGTGCAAACAGCATATGAACCTTAATGCTTCTTTCATTGCCTAGGTTCCTGGTTCACATGGTGACCATGGGCCTAACCATGCTACAGCTACCTGGCCTCCATATCCCAACAAATGGGTTTAGATATTAATAAGAATACTTTCATTAAGTTAACAATTATAACAATTATTTATAAGGAATCTAATAGAATTTGATAAAAGAACCAGATGTGATTGACAATTTAATAGCATATTAAACATTATAATCTACATATTTTTCAAAAACCTCTTCCATCACACTCTCTAAATATTTGTTTCAAATTTCAGTAGCATCTTGCCATTCTGGCATCCTTAGACACCTTCTCCTCAACTGGCACCAGCAGAGAACAGTGTCCTTTTTAATAAGGGATCAATGACAAACCAAGTGACAAAATTAGTGGATCAGAGGAATGCTGTGGATATAATTTACTTGGACTTCAGTAAGGCATTTGATAAAGTAGATCACAACCTACTACTTGATAAGATAGAAAAATGTGGTTTAGACAGCATCACCACCAGATGGATCTGTAGCTGGCTGACCGGCCGTACTCAGCATGTGGTCCTCAATGGAACCGCATCTACATGGAGAGAAGTATGTAGTGGGGTGCCCCAGGGCTCTGTTCTGGGCCCAGTGCTCTTCAACATCTTCATCAACGATTTGGACGAGGGGATAGATGGGGAAATCATCAAATTTGCAGATGACACCAAACTAGCAGGAATAGTCAACACTCAAGAAGACAGGCTTAGGATACAGGGGGATCTGGACAGACTTGAACACTGGGCGCTATCTAACAAAATGAAACTCAATGGTGAAAAAAGTAAGGTTCTACATTTAGTCAAGAAAAACCAAATGTACAGGTATAGTATAGGGGGTACCTTGCTCAATAGTAGTAACTGTGAGAGGGACCTCGGAGTCCTAGTGGACAATCACTTAAACATGAGCCAGCAGTGTGCTGCAGCTGCCAAAAAGGCCAACACAGTGCTGGGCTGCATTAACAGAGGGATAGAATCAAGATCATGTGAAGTATTAATACCACTTTACAATGCCTTGGTAAGGCCACACTTGGAATACTGCATCCAGTTTTGGTCACCACGATGTAAAAAAGATGTTGAGACTCTAGAAAGAGTACAGAGAAGAGCAACAAAGATGATTAGGGGACTGGAGGCCAAAGCATATAAGGAAAGGCTACTGGAATTGGGTATGTCTAGTTTAATGAAGAGAAGGACGAGGGGGGACATGATAGCAGTATTCCAATATGTCAGGGGCTGCCACAAAGAAGAGGGAGTCAAGCTATTTTCAAAGGCGCCTGAAGCCAGGACAAGAAGCAACGGATGGAAACTAATCAAGGAGAGAAGCAACCTAGAACTAAGGAGAAACTTCCTGACAGAACAATTAACCAGTGGAACAACCTGCCTCCAGAATGGTGAATGCTCCAACACTGGAAGTTTTTAAGAAGAGATTGGACAGCCATTTGTCTGAAATGGTATAGGGTTTCCTGCCTGAGCAGGGGGTTGGACTAGATGAGCTCCAAGGTCCCTTCCAACTTTATTATTATTATTAGTTCAATGATGTTGTCAGTAAATTACATAATTTTTACACTATAGCTATTGCTACCAGAAATCACCAGACTTAAATGGAATTTACATACTGTAAACTTATTAATTTACCATCTTGTAAATTACAATTTGTAATTCCCAGAGGCATGCCAATTCAATGAAAATGTCAACTTAGCATTCCTATTTTTAATTTTACCTTGGCAGTTAGTTATATGTTGGAGAATGCATTTTATGTTTAAAATCATTCTGTAGTTCAACATGTACCAATGTCAGTGCTTGTTTAGCTCAGGTTTCTGATGCTGTAGCATTGCACATAACATTGAAATTATCTGGTTTAAGTGAAATGCCAGTTATGAAGAGAAATATAGCATGGTTGTTCTTACTTATTAAAAACACTTATAACTTCTCATATTTTGTTAATCAAAACTGCCATCAGGCATGAAAGTTCAAGACCAAACATGATTTATCAACAGAACATGAAGACAAAATAGTCATATATTAGGATTGGCACTTTATTTTTTGAAAAACACAAACATAGTACATATTCCCATAAATCAATGAAAATCCAAATCCAAAATTGAAGCAAACATTGCATATGTCTTGTGATTGTTTCATTTGTGGCACTAAATTAAATGAGTATTTTTACAATATGCTACATGTAGTCACTGTAGGTGAATAGTAGCACTTCTAATGAAAGCAAGATTATGTAATATACCTTGTAATCATAATTATTAAACATAATACAATGTATATAATTCAAGTTATCTTCAGTGTCATGTAAAACAAAATCATGCTTATGTTAATTTTATTTAATGGCAGATTTCCCCAAGTTATACATGATCTACTTAGGGTTTTTTTTTTCATACCACTGAAACATGTTAAGGGAATGGTATAGTTCTAACATAACTAGATGAAATCAGTCAGAACTATTTTGAACCATAAACCACTTGGGAAGCAATAGAAGAACCCACTCTGATTAGATTTCTTGTTTGGAGCATTACTCACCAACATGTTCTCTTTTTGCAAGTCATATTGTTGGGAATTGTGAATTGTGCCATTAAATACAATGGATATGCTTGCAGAAATTGTTGTTAGTGGACCCTGCCATAAGCATACAGGCTAGCATTATTTTTCATCCTGATTTAGCAAATTTATAAATATTAGTATTTCATATCCCTAAGGTAGTCTATCAAATAGATTCTTCTCCATGTTGATAGTAATAAGTTGCATAGCTCGAATATTGGAACTTAATTAACCAATGAGTGTCAATTTCAGGACATGGCATCCTAAGCTATTCATTTTCTACCATAATAACTTTTTAGTTTATTTTAAAACATCTATTGCAGAACTGTGTAAACTCTTGGCTCACCGGTTGCATCAGGCTGTTGTTGTTGAAATTATGTTGAAAGTCTCATTCCAAAATAAGTGAACCAAATTTGCTTTAGGGATAGGTTTCAGAATATTTTTTTTAGAGAGGAAATAGGTAATTTAAGTCACAACAAAGATTAGGGCATCCATTTTTCCTTTTATCCCAATGGTAAAATAACCAACAACAGACGCACAAAAAAACAAAACAAAAAGAAGACGTGTGAAATTTGGCCCTTCTTCTTGTAAGATTTTGGAGCTACAAAAGAATCCACTGGAATATTTGTATTCCTAAATATTTTTATATTTGAAAATAAAATAAAATAATAAAATAAAATAATAAAATAAATAATAATAAAATAAAATAAAATAAAATAAAATAAAATAAATAAAATAAAATAAAATAAAATAAAATAAAATAAAATAAAATAAAATAATAAAATAAATAAAATAAAATAAAATAAAATAAAATAAAATAAAATAAAATAAAATAAAATAATAAAATAAAATAAAATAATAAAATAAAATAAAATAAATAAAATATAAAGGGGGAGGGCCTTCTCTGTGGGAGCTCCCACCCTCTGGAATGAGCTGCCCCCAGAGATCAGGGTGATCCCTGATCTCCCTTCCTTCCACCGCGCCCTCAAGACATGGCTGTTCCAACAAGCGGGACTGGCCTAGGATAATTTTTAAGAGGGGTTTTTTAGAGGGTTTTTAATTACTTTTTAATTAGACAATTTAAATATTTCATTTTAATTAATTTTAACTTGTGATTGTTAGTGGTGTTTTTAATTGATTGTCAGCCGCCCTGAGTCCGCAAGGAGAAGGGCGGGATATAAATTCAAATAATAAAAAATAATAATAATAATAATAAAATAATAAAATAAAATAATAAAATAAAATAAATGGTTTGGAACAGCTAGATGGTTTAAATCACTTAATGAACAAAAGAGTGATATGCTTCAGGTACATCTGCAAAAGTAATCAACTTTCCCCATAAATATATTTGAATAGTCTTAAAGAACTAAAAAGTGTTCTCAGTGACTATTCATTTCAAGTTCATGAATTTGGTAACTTGCTATTAAGAATAATTTTGGCTTGGTATAACTCTGAAAATAGGTCGTTCCCAGACTCTTGGCACATAAGCTGAATCAAGAGGAGCACATAGATATTTAATGTCACTTGTAAACAAACTGAAAAGAGACTTGCATTCTTTGTATTAGGGACGACCATTTTAATCTATCAAAATGCTTCAGAGTTGTAGGATAAGTATTGATGCATCTAATTTTCACACAGAGGCACCTGAAATAAAATAAGCACGTATTAATAGCTTGTTACATTTTCAAGCTTTTTTAAAATGAAATTCTTTTATATTCTTTTTCTAGATTAATTTTGAATGTACATATATATTTAGAAAAGCTGTCTAATATTTCTACATATGAAATTAAATTTTAATTGTTTCTTCCAATTGATTGCATTTTTCTGGAACAACAGGAAGATCTGGGATCTTCTGCCCAGACTTTATGAAAAGGAAAAAAAATGTTCTGCCTTCAGATCCAAGATACTTTTCTGCCATCTAGGGACAAGGTGTTCAAAGGTTTCTTTTCAACAGTGAAGAAGATTAAATGGAGCAGAAAGAAAAGCTTTCCTTTGCTGCAATATTTCTTCTTTCTTACATTTTTAAATAAATTTACCAGCATCATATTTGATATAAATACTGAGACAAAATATATAAAAGATTACTGATTTGGAAAGCACTTTGTTTTTGGAAATTGCTTTCTTACTTCGCTGACTTTAAAGATATCATTTATAGATCACTATTTTGTTTTCTCAGATGTAATAGCTTTATACTATGCATACCTCCTTACAAAATGGCCTGAAAGGTGTGTTATTTATGATTTTTGAGAGTTATTCTGCAAGCAGATTAGACTGAGCCATATTTTATAGGCTTGCAGTCTGAGGTGAAAAAAAATCCATCTGTTTTTGAAAACACACATAACCAGCACACATATACTTACCTATGCTGATGTACTTAAGATATGCTTCCAATATACTAGGAAATTCATTGATTTCAGAGATACCAAATTGCTTGTATTAATCTTGCTAATGTTATTACACATATTGTTTCTGATGCTTTAAAATATTTTCATGTATGTGCTGCATATGAGTATGAGTGAGACCTACTGATCCAACAATTCCAGTACTTTAGTCTCCCTAGCAGCAGGTTTTAAACTTGAGCTTTCTAGGTCTTGAGCAGAAATTTTCCAAACTTATGAAGGATTGAGGGATTCAGTTCTCAGATCTCATATATGTCATGATATGTAAGTTATGCTCACATAGTTGTAAGCAAATTTGTCCATGTGATTTCACACAAATAAGATGTTCAAATGTTACACATTCTGTATCAAAGTATTCCATGCAGAAGGAAGTAACATTTATGTTGGACTTATTGCAAGTGAAAAACTGGAGGAGAGATGATGCCTGATATGTTTCTTTCATGAAGAGGATATGGTTCCGCCATCAGTTTTTTCACTAAAAGAGACTAACTGAACTGCCCTAATCACTTGAATATGATCACTTGAATATGAGCCAGCAGTGTGCAGCAGCAGCCAAAAAAGCTAATAGAATCCAGGGTTGTATAGAGGTGACATGATAGCAGTATTCCAGTATTTTAGGGGCTGCCACAAAGAACAGGGGGTCAAATTATTTTCCAAAGCACCAGAAGGCAGGACAAGAAACAATGGTTGGAAACTGATCAAAGAAAGAAGCAACCTGAAATTAAGGAGAAACTTCCTAACAGTGAGGACAATTAACAAGTGGAACAGTTTTCCTTCAGAAATCGTGGGCGCTCCATCACTGGAGATTTTTAAGAAGAGACTAGACAATCACTTGTCTGAAATGGTATAGGTTCTCCTGCTTGAGCAGGAGACTGGACTAGAAGACGTCCATGGTCCCTTCTATTCTATTCTATTCTATTCTATTCTATTCTATTCTATTCTATTCTATTCTATTCTATTCTATTCTATTCTATTCTAACATCCAGCTTACACTCACCTTCCTGTCATAAAAAGCTCTATTAGCATAGCACATAATTTGTAAAAGCTGCTTCAGTTGGTATGAGAATATGAAATCCTAATATAACTGTACTTTTTGTGTTTTAGTTAATTTTCCTGAAAGTCTTTTTAAAAAGTCAGTTACAGTATGAAAAATCTTACCACAGAATTCAGGTTATAGCTACTACTCATCTAAATAACTTTTTGTGGTGTTTAAGAATTGGAACTCCCTTTTACCCTCTGTATCCTTCCTACAAATACAATATTTTTACCTTTCTTAAACATGCTGCCCCAGCTCCTGAGCGGATTGCTTCCATTAAAGCCTGCCTTGAATTCCCTGGTCTGTCTGTCATTCTTGGAAGAGAATGGGCTTTTTCCATTCCTAACTGCACAGGAGATAATGATTGCTCTTTTGCAGACTTGCTGTTATTCTTCAAAACTTCTTCTGCATTTTGGAATCTCTGCAGCTCATCAGAAGCAAATGAAGAAATCTACTAATTAGAAAATTTTTAAAAAAATTGTTCAAAGAAGAGATATTCAAATAGCAATAACTTGATACAAGGCATGTACTTTAATATCCCATTTGAATATTTTTTTATTATTAAACTTCTATGCAATTTTATTTATAAGGATGAACATCTTTTCCTGTTTTTTCATATCTTCCAAAAGGACTGATAATCATTATCCAGAAACTAGTCTTGATGCGAAAATTCAATCTTTATTGTTATTCTATTATTATTATTATTATTGGAATAGAAGGGGGAAATGGTTAGCTAGCCACTAGGCTAGATTAAAAGTAATCAATTTATAGAATAAATGGTACCTGGGTCAACAACAGTAACTGTAGAGGGATCTAGATTGTCCTAGCAGACAATCACTTATATCTGAGCCAGCAGTGTGTTGCTGCTGCCAAAGAGCCAATGCAGTCTTAGGTTCTCACAACCATTCATCATATGCTTTAGCTTTCAGGCCTCTAAAGACCTTTTTTGCATTTCTCTGCACTCTTTCTAGAGTCTTAACATCTTTTTTATATTAAGGTGTCCAAAACTGAGCACAGTATTCCAAGTATGATCTTACTAGTGCAATATAAAGTAGTACTAACACTTCACATGATGTGTCTCTCCTATAAAAAAATGGTGAGATGTAAATTACAGAAATCCATACCAACTCAATTGTCACTTGGATTAACAAGGACCATGGTAGTCATTGGAGTTTCTGGACATCTGGTGAAAAATCAGTTACAGGACTCAGGACTGTTGGCTGAGGAATCAGGGCCAGCAGCTGTAGAACTATTGGAAGAAAAGTGTTTACCCGTTGCAAAAACAGAGTAATTGAAACAAAGAAATAATGATCTGTTGTTACAGATAAGTCCAACAAGAGGATATTTGAAACTAATGCATCCGTTCTGGAAAGAACAACATCCAGAATCAGAAATAATAGAACAGAGGCTAGCAGATGAGCATAGATTTATAATACAAAATAAAGTATTCCCAGAAACAGAATTGAAAGAATACAAAAGTCTAGTCAGGGCAAAGAAATAAAAGTGTTTCCAGAAGTAATTCAGATTGTAGAGGCAAACCTGAGGGACCTGGCAGTAGAGGAATTTAGCAAAGATATAGAATTGTTTTCATTTGGGACTCAAGCACTCTCTCCTCTGCCTCAAACAGAACCTCTGCCCTCTAACTAAAAAAGTAGAATTGAAACAAATAATAACCAAGCATAAAAATATCAGAATAAGGCTGCCTGTATTGAAGCTTGTTGCAAAAACAGCTAATGCAGAAGTCCCCAACCTTTTGGGCACTAGGGATCGGTTCTGTGGAGAAACGTTTTCCACAGACCAGAGAGTGCATGATTTTGTGTGTTGCCTGCATCCTACAGATGGGGCTTTGCTTGTTTGTGCAGACCAGTTGCTGGCATGCCAAACAGTGCACCACCAAAATGGAAGATTTGATGGAAAATAAGATCAGCAAATTGGGATCAGATGCAAGCAAGCTAGAACAGATGAAAGAAAAGAAGCTGAAGAACAAGAAGACCAAAGAATACCTAATCAAGAAATACCACTTAGAAACAAGGAAGACCAAGGAAGCACTGGAAATAATAAAGCATCAAATAACAGCTATAGGCAAGAAGATCAGCAGATACGAAACTTGAATTACAAATTATAGGCAGAACTGGGGTAACCAAAAGAAATACCACAAGGATCCAGCTTAGTTAAAGGATGAGGATAAGAATAAAAAAGAAACTGAAATGAAAGAACTAGCAATAACAGCAGAAATGATAGAGAAAAAAACAAGGAAGATCAAGAATTGAACAGCACCAGGTGAAAATGAATTCCATGGATTTTGGTTAAAACATCTCACTCGTCTAGACCTACTGGTTGCCAAGCAGTTTAACAACATACTGCAAGGAGGTGAAATTGAAGCAGAATGGGATGACCCAACATGGCTAGCTTGGTGCAGCCAGATGGGGGCGGCCTTCTCATCATCGCCAAGTCTTCTCTGACAACTCGGTGCTGCCATTTCTTTGCAGGACATCTCAACACTGGAAATTTGCTGCAATGATAACTCACTGTGAATGCTGGATGGAGAGCCAGACAAGTGAGGGGTGAGTGAGCGAGCAGGCTGACAGAGGGGGGCAGTGATGGGCAGGACACTAGAAAGCTGGGCAAGCAAGAAGTGTCAGAAGGGACAGCAAAGGGGGACTTCCGGTGGCAGGCGTCTTCGTCGGTCGCAGCTGTTTGCTGCCTCCCGCCTGTTTCGCGTAAAAGCCGGTTTGACAGCTAGCATCAGCTGTCAAACGGCTTGATACCTTTCCCCTGGGCATAAGGGGATAGGTGAGCTGCCCGGGGTAGGAGTTGAGTTCCCGAGTCGTCCTATATGGACGATGTAGGTGA
>NW_015387125.1:5015-7408 GCF_001527695.2 Protobothrops mucrosquamatus | reverse complement strand
TTTATTAATGTGGAGGAGATGGATTGTTTATAAATAGAGTTTGTGGAGTTAGAGATATTAATATTTGTTTACCTATATTTGAATATTAGCCTGGGATTTGGTTTGGGAAGTCCGGGGGGGTGGGGGGGGTAGGGTTTTTACATTGTGATCTATTTGTGATGTGCTTCTTTTTATGATGAAAATAATAAAAATTTATATTGGAAAAAAAAAAGAAGGGACAGCAAAGGGAGGGGCGCCGGATGGAGCTGGGTGAGCAAGTGGTTGAGCAAGTGGGTTGTCGGTGTGTGTGTGATGGGCTGGGCACTGGATGGAGAGCTGGGGAAGTGAGCAAGGGAGAGAGCAAGCAAGCTGTCAAATGGGAGCAGTGATGAGCAGTACAATGGATGGAAAGCCAGGCAAAGGAGTGAATGAGCAAGCGAGTGGGCTGTCAGAGGGGGACAGGGTTGGGTGGGGCACCGGATGGAGAGTCAGGTGAGCGAGTGGGCTGTCAGAAGGGGAAGTGATGGGTGGGGCACCAGATGGAGAACCAGGTGAGCAAATGAATGAGCGGGCCGTCAAAAGGGAGCAGCAATGGGCAGGGCGCCAGTAGGAGAGCTAGGTGAGTGAGCAAACCAGCAATGGGCAGGGCACCAGATGGAAAGCTGGGTGAGCAAGTGGGCTGTCAGAAGGGGTGGCAAAGGGGAGGCACTGGAGCTGGGCAAGCAAGCAAGTGGGCTGTCACGGGCGTGACGATGAAGAGGTGCTGAATGGAGAGCTGGGTGAGAGGTGATCTTGGCTATGGTGGTGTGTGGGTAGTGGACAGGGCTTCCAACCCTTTGTAAGATTTTTTTGGGCCAAGACCACTGGCAACAATGCTCATGCGAGTAAGGCTGCAACTGTCTGTGATGATGCTCATGCTCATGTGACTGCCTGCGATGCTCGCTGTGACCCTCATGCAAATGGAGCAGTATGCATGTGGATGCGCACACAGTGACCAACCACTCATGCAGCCCAGTGGCGATTAGGCCACAGTCCAATAGTGGGCTGTGGCCCTTAGGTTGGTGACCCCTGATTTAATAAACAAAACCTGCAGAGCTGCAGCACTTAAAAAACTGGTAGAGCCATGGTATGGAAAGAAAAATTGGCAGAGCTGCAGCATGGGGAAAAAACTGGCAGAGCCATGGCACTGAAAAAAAAAACTGGCAGAGCCATAGTGCTTTAAAAAAAGTTGCAGTGCAGTGGAAACTCTGCCTGCCACCCGCACACTGCCACAGCTTAGCTGTCCATCCAGGCTGGACCAAGGTGCAGAGGAAACAGCAGCGGTGAGGAGGTCAAAATGGGAAGTGCCCGTTCCAAGAAAAGAAAGATGGGCCCCTTTGTCTGTGTGTGGACTATAGAGAGCTAAACATTGTCTGCGTGGAAATTGTTTATACACTGCCCCTAATGAAAGACACGCTGGCCCATCTGGCAAAAGGGAAACTTTTACAAAGCTAGACCTGCGAGAAGTATATTACTGAGTTAGGATCAAAGAGGGAGATGAGTGGAAGATTGCTTTCAACTGCCCCTTAAGATGTTTCCAGTTCAGAGTCCTCCCATTTGGACTGCAAGGAGCTCTTGCGATCTTCATGCAGCTGATAAATGAGGTGCTGCATGAACATTTAAACAAATGGGTGCTAGTATATTTAGATGACATTTTAATCTATACCAAAATGATGGTGGAGAATGTCAGGCTGCTGCGGGTAGTACCAAAGAAACCAATGAAAGTGAGATAAATTCCAATTTACTACTACTATCTCATAATAGTTTTAATATTTTCTTGATTCTATTGGCAGATTTAAAAGTGAACAAACTGTTTTTGCTACTTAAGGGCAATCTTTATCCATTTAGTATCTTCTGCTTTATGTTGGCAGACTAGTTAGGATTTCAAATTAGAATGGATTTTTAGTTACATCTTTGTTAAAAGACAAATATAATGCAGTGCAATTAGAATTACCTTTCTTAACATTGAGATTCCACTATGCCCTCTAATAGCTGCCAAAAGAGCTGAACACTCAGTCTCTGTTTCCATAAACTTTGACTTTTTCGGACTTCCACTTATAGTACTGTGTGAAATCTGATATATGACAAAAAACATAGGGTTTTTTTTTTAACTTAAAATTTGGAAGCATGAGTAATATGAGCATCTGATTATTTTGGGGAAAACGTGCCTAACTTTGGCCTTTATCTGTCTTGAATATACTGAGCTATGTATAAAATCAGCTTTGCAATGTGGTAAATACTTTAATGCTCAAAGAAGAAGAAATCAGATTTATCAGATCTATTGGCAGATACTATATATATATATATATATATATATATATATATATATATATATATATATATATATATATATATATATATATATATATATATAT
>NW_015387125.1:0-4664 GCF_001527695.2 Protobothrops mucrosquamatus | reverse complement strand
ATATATATATATATATATATATATATATATATATATATATATATATATATATATATATATATATATATATATGACAAGTTATAAAGCTAAAAATTTGACTCTTGGGTAAATCCATGATAAAACCAATAAATATCGATCACCAAGAGGAAAGTAATAAATAGTAAAAAATTTAATGAGCCGAGCTTTCGTTGAGCCCACCCAACATCATCAGGGCTTTAAAAGTAGTCACTGGGAAAGAGTCTACCAAAGACCAACTTCCCACTACAGAAAGATCAGCGGTGGTGAATAAAATCAGGTGCATGGACTGCCCATGTAATTACGTGGGCGAAACATCTAAGAGGTTGAAGACTCGCCTGCACAAACACGAGTTGGCAGTTAAGAGGGGTGAGCAACACTCACAGATCTGGTCTCATATGGCTGAGAATGGCCACCATTTTAATTTTGATTGAGCTCAGGTCCTAGTGAGTGATACCACCAAAGGGGGCCGACTATTGAAAGAGGTGTGGTTCTCTGGGAAGCACTCCATCAACTGGCATGTGGATATGTGCCCGGCACAACAAACGTTAAGAACTTAGCACACAAACCGGCCCCCCAGTCGCCGGAGAGGGTTGATGCATGGACTGTACCCAGATCGAGAGAGAAATGTGGCTACCACTTTATTACACGACCAGATTGGCATGGGCTTGGATACCCCCCCATCAGCTATATCCCCTGGCCCCGTGAGGGGCCGACAGCAACTTCCACAGACCTCCTTAAAAATCGGCCCGGGTAGTAAATTGGGTAAACACACTATGATGACTCGAGCCCGTCAGAAGAGGGAAAGGGATTCCCAGTCTATGAACGAGGATGGCTCCCGTGGTCAGGGGGAGGAAGGGATCGTTATGGCATCTGTGAGAGGAGACGAAGGTATGAGCAGAGATCTTGGGAGTTGCTCCCCTTATCAGATGGGAGTGGCGTCTGGGGATAGGGGCAAGGAGGAGACGGTACACTTGGATCACGTTTGTAAGGGATGGAGGAATTTAACAGTGAGATCAAAGGAGAACTGCACCCCCCAGAGCATAGTGCCGCACACAGAATTCACTCCACCTCTGAAGTTAACGAGGGGAACACTTATGGTAAAATACGGAGGAGGTATGGAAAAACATCATGCGTTGATGTAGGTAATGCATCTAGGATACAACACGAACAGCTGGGTCCGGTGACATGTTCCAGAAGCCGGATGCAGGCTGTTAACATCTTATAAAAGCTCTTTCCCAGTGACTACTTTTAAAGCCCTGGTGATGTTGGGTGGGCCCAACGAAAGTTCGGCTCATTAAAGTTTTTACTATTTATTACTTTCCTCTTGGTGATCGATATTTATTGGTTTTATCATGGATTTACCCAAGAGTCGAATTTTTAGCTTTATAACTTGTCAATATGATAGAGCAGTTTTGCTCTTAGCTAGACGCTGGGAAAGGCTCACAGGCCGCATCTCGGCTTGTTATCAGAAGTTGGTGTTCCTGCATACTTGTATACGGGAGGACTTACCACCCAGATCGTTAAGGAGGAGGCTTGTATTAGACTCAGTGGAATGCCAGCAAGCACTTTGACAGTACCAACGCCGTACACTCTGGGCACTTGTTAACAACCAACACAGACGGGTGGAGACTCTGAAGAGGTGGGCCCACCACTACCGTGAGCAGTGTGGCCTGGAATTAACAGAACAGCATTTTCAAGTGCTTAACCAGCACATCCGGTCCGTGGCTGAGAGGACCAACCGGCTAACCAACATGCGTCTTCAAAACAAGGTAAATGCCCTACATGGGTTAAAAAGCAACGAGTTCACGGACAATTTGGTGCACAACATGTCCTCTAGAAAGTTGACATATTCTCAGCTCACCTTGCTGCAGCGTGATGTAGGACATAACCTCATGGATGCACACCTATTGGATTTTATAGCAGCCTTAGAACCTGCCATGTATCACAGGGGTGTAGGGGAAGACTCCAGAAACTCTATAAAACAGCAAGTCACAGGGCTGCTTATGTAGCATAGGCATTACCAGACCCTGTCCAGGGAGGAGTCTGTGGCCCTAGAACAACTCAGAAATGATGAGTCTATAGTCATATTACCAGCAGACAAAGGCAGGGCCACAGTGGTAATGGATAGGGTGCATTATGTGGCCAAGGCATTAGAACTCCTTGAGGATACAACGGCTTATAGAGTAGTTGATAAGGATCCCATGATATCTATAGCAAATAAGATCAACAAGTCATTGAACAGCTTTTAAGCATGCCAAAAGAGTAGATGAGAACACCCTGAGGAGAATGCGACCTAAGGATTCAGCCCTCCCCAGATTTTATGGACTCCCTAAAATCCATAAGGAGGGCACGCCGCTTCGCCCTATCGTCTCCTTTAGGGGGACGCCCATTTCGGGATTGGTGAAGTGGCTGAGTGAACGCATTTCCTACCTGGTGGAAGACAGCCCCACCACTATTAAATCGGCAGAGGAGTTCTTAGACAAAATCCGGAACCTAAGGGTGGAGGAAGACGAGGTGATGGTATCATTTGACGTCACCTCGCTCTTCACCTCCATCCCTCGGGATCTTGCGATGGCGGTCCTTAAAGAACAGCTGAAGGTACGAGAGGACACGCAGCGCCGGGACTCCCTGCGTGTGGAGGACTTGTTAAAACTCGTGGAATTTTGTCTGACCACGTACTTCACCTTCCAGGGTGTCGTATATGAACAGATAAAAGGCACCCCCATGGGCTTCCCTATATCCAGTGTGATAGCGGAGGTGGTTCTCCAATGGTTGGAACATGAGGCTATGTCCCAGTACCGTCCCAAGTTTTGGGCATGGTACATGGACAACACATTTGTCGTCATTAAACGAAGTGATAAAACCAACTTTATGGGAATACTTACAGTGGAGGAAGAGACCCGGGGCTCGATAGCCTTCCTGGATGTATTACTCCAGCACTTACCAGATGGTTCTCTAAGCACGAAGGTATATCGTAAGCCCACCCACACGGATCGAATCCTCCACTATAACAGTAACCACCCAGTAGCCCATAAGATTGGTTGCATCAAAACGCTGTTTGGGCGTATACAGTCACACTGCAGCACGGTGAAATCTAGAATAGAAGAGAGGAAGCATTTGTACTGGGTCTTTCGGTTGAATGGATACCCGTTAGGCTTTGTGAGATGCTACAGTAAGATGTCTGGACCCCGGCGTGGCCATGAGGAGGAACCTCAAGGGCGGACCACACACATCACCTTACCGTATATCAGTAATGTCTCCGAGGCCACGGCTAGATTGTTGGCCCCCTATAACATCAAGGTGGCTCATAGACCTGACCAGACTTTGCGATCAAGGATCATGTGCCCCAAAGACCAACTCCCCACCACAGAAAGATCAACGGTGGTGTGTAAAATCAGGTGCATGGACTGCCCACGTAATTACGTGGGCGAAACATCTAAGAGGTTGAAGACTCGCCTGCACGAACATGAGTTGGCAGTTAAGAGGGGTGAGCAACACTCACAGATCTGGTCTCATATGGATGAGAATGGCCACCATTTTAATTTTGACCGAGCTCAGGTCCTAGCGAGTGATACCACCAAAGGAGGCCGAATATTGAAAGAGGCGTGGTTCTCTGGGAAGGACTCCATCAACCGGCATGTGGATATGTGCCCGGCACAACAAACGTTAAGAACTTGGCACACAAACTGGCCCCCCAGTCGCCGGAGAGGGTTGATGCATGGACTGTACCCAGATCGAGAGAGAAACGTGGCTACCGCTTTATTACACGATCGGATTGGCATGGGCTTGGATACCCCCCATCAGCTATATCCCCTGGCCCCGTGAGGGGCTGACAGCAACTTCCACAGACCTCCTTAAAAATTGCCCCGGGTAGTAAATTGTAAGGGACGGAGGAATTTAACAGTGAGATCAAAGGAGATCAAAGGAGAACTGCACCCCCCAGAGCATAGTGCCGCACACAGAATTCACTCCACCCCTGAAGTTAACGAGGGGAACACTTACAGTAAAATACGGAGGAGGTATGGAAAAACATCATGTGTTGATGTAGGTAATGCATCTAGGATACAACACGAACAGCTGGGTCTGGTGACATGTTCCAGAAGCCGGATGCAGGCTGTTAACATCTTATAAAAGCTCTTTCCCAGTGACTACTTTTAAAGCCCTGATGATGTTGGGTGGGCCCAACGAAAGCTCGGCTCATTAAAGTTTTTACTATTTCTTTCCTCTTGGTGATCGAGTTTTAATAAGTTAGAGTCCAAGCTTTCACCAGCCACTGCTGGCATCATCAGGGATCTATATAGGTTAATGGGAGTGCCTATTTATGGTCAAACTACTTTTGCACCCGACCCATCACACGCTCCCGGATGGCCGCCCTGCGAACAAATACGATGCCTCCCATGGGAAGAGGAGGGGAGGGAGAGCAATGCTGCCCCATTTTAGGAGCAGTCACATGCTCTCGTGCAGCCGCCTGGCAGATGAACGAAGTGGCCTCAGCAGGAAGAAAAAGGGGGGAGACGGGAAATACGAGAAAGGCTGTTCAGAGAGAGGGGAGGGGGAAAGACCGAGTAGACAGGGAATTGCAACTGCAGGGCAAGGTGGGGAGGGGAGGGAGAGCAATGGGAAGAGGAGGGGAGGGAGGGCAATGC
>NW_015387124.1:370386-391679 GCF_001527695.2 Protobothrops mucrosquamatus | reverse complement strand
TGTGTTAAAGGTAGACAAGAAGTCATCCATTGGGTTAGGCGTGGGTGGCAAGCTGTATAAGAATGACACGCTGGAAATAGCCCAGTGTTCAGAATCTGTCATGCTAATGCTCTGAACCATTGTGCACAAATAAACCTGTCTTCTCCAACCCTTCGTGGTCTTGTCTTCTGATGTAAGTATCGTGGTTTTTTCCACAACAGTTCGGTTACAAAATCCAGCATTCCGAGGAAGTATAGACAAGAGATGCCTATTAATGAATTTCAGCAACATCTACCTACCTGGTTGTACAATACGGCAGCAATCCTAATGAGGGGCTTCTATTACATCTACTAATGAATTGGATTAATCAGACCAAAAGCTTATTACAGGATTTACATAAAACAATGTATGGTAAAACCCCTGTTAGAACAAGCCTTTCCTTCCAGCAAGGGAAATGTCTTTTGCAAGATAGTGCCTGTCCCCTGAGACTTGTGAGATTACAAATCCTGAACGTGTTTTTTTTTTTAAAAAAAATTCCTCCATATCTTACACTCATGCAAACACAAACTGCAAACTTCCCTTTGTAACCATGACACCTGAAGCTCCCTTTTGTGAGTTTTCAAGCATAATACAAAACGAAATCTTTTGTTTCATGTTTTATTACTGTCTTAATATGGCCATTAATCTTACAGAATAAAGGCATTTTAAGCTGGAACAATTTGTAAATCCGTAATCATATAGGATTTGAACTGATTCCTGGTGTTGATCACAGCATTACGGAAAATTCTTGGTTAGTGTTGTTGGATGCAGAGAAAACTAGCAGTTCTGATATGAACAGAGTACACTACACAGAAGGGAATGCCTTTCTAGTTAAAGAAGTATTAAGTGTGCTTGATTAAAACTGAATACATTTACATATGAATAAATAATTCTCCTTTGAAAGAAGAGGAACTTGGCACCATAATATTTAGGTATTATTCTAAAACCAGGATTTTGAATAGCATAATTGCTCAGCCACAGAAAGCTAGTTTGCTCATTCCATTTGATGATGTTCTTAAATTGCCTTTTATGCTGTTGGGTTGATTTCCAAGTGACAGGATTGTTCCCTTGGAATGGTAAATATACTTTTTTAAAAAGAAACTGAAGCAGAAAAAAAAATAATGCCTCAGTTATGCTTCCTTTTAATCAACCAAAACGTTGATCTAAATAACCTATCAGTTAGCAGTGCAATCTAGCAAAGTAAGACTTCTCTTGTTTTACTCGCCATTTTTATTTTATCCAGATGAAACAATCCAAAAGTGTTCTAACAAAGAAATCATAGTCAATGTCAAGTTTGTTTTCCATTCTTTTTATTAGCTCTTGATCTGCCCCATTAGAGAACTGAGCTGAGTCTAGGGTGGAGCTCATGGACCTCAGTCAGTTCCAAAACATCTTCTTTAGTATCTATCCTTATTTCATCTAACCTTTCAGCTTAAAAGGCATTCCACATAGCAAAGGATCAGCTTCTAGCATTTTCTTTTTCTCTCTCAAAAGTGCCTTGAGCAGTGTAGATCCTCTTAGACAATAAAAATGGTTCATGTGACTGAAGTGTTGTTCAAAAAAGAAAAACGTGGGAGACTTCAAAATACATTATCAAAATTTCAGATATGCCCGCTGGCTCAAAAAAGTTGAGATCCCTACAGTAGAGGTCTAGAGGATGCATAAAAACACCAAGAATACACTAGGAAACTACAAACAAAAAAAATAACAAGATGCATTTTCAAATAGTGATGTATAGCCTGAATACAAATCTAATTTATTCACTGACTTCTACACATTCCACTAATTCAAAACCAAACAAACCATATTATATCTACAGTGAACTCTGCCAACATATCGCAGGGCTCAGGTTAGTTTCTGCTAGTTTTAATTCAATTACTTGATTATTTTGAATTTTTGAACAATTACATTTTCTCAACTGATCACAGCCTAATACTTTCTGGCACTGGTCTTTTAAAAGTAAAGTCTCCCTCGAGATGAAATGAGCACCTGCTGATTTCATGTTGTTATCCTGGAAACAGTACAGATCATTGCTTTTTTCATCAATCTAGCCTGTCCCCATAATATTTACTGATGTTCTAGCTGGGTCCAATCTGATTTAGATTTATTAGATTAATCAAGGTTATCTAGGTGCTTCAATTTGAGCAATTCCTTTAAAAGCTACAGCTTCATTTACTAGTATTTCCTTGGATTTTAAAAAAATGCAGTTAAGAGAGGCTGTTGGTGATCTTTCTTGAAGTAAGATGCTTGGCTTTTCTCCACTAACTTCTCTTGGACTGATTGGGAAAATCATGTAGAGAGAATAGCTCTCCACAAAATGAAAGGGGCATATTTTCTTGACACCCTCAGCCATTGTATTTTAATCCCAGCTGTGTAGTATAATGTGAGGCAGTGTCTTGTCTCTAACCTCTAGCCTTACTTTGCTGGCTTCTAGCAGAGCAGTATAACTAACACTGTAATATACACTCGCCAGATTCAATAGCCCTAGGGAGAAAAGTCTTACTGAGTATATATATGACGTAGAGCATCAATTGCCAGAAAGACTCAAGGCAGTTAGACAGTGGTGTTCTAATGCTTCCAATATATCAGTGCTGCCTCCCTGAGAACCATCTGTTCCTGCTGTCTTTAGCCAAGCCAAGCAAAGCAAAGCAAAGGCTGGGGGTAGTGTGTGAGTCAATGAGCTATTGCTCCCATCCCATCCCATTAAGGTGTTAGATCATATGAGATAATTTTTTCAAAAGCAGCTGCATTTTTGGTTGACCATTGTAAAAGAGAAAGGAACTGCATTCAGGTTATGCCTGCTAGATTTTCTTTCCTTGAAGGAAGACTGATATTGTAACATTGATACAGTTAATATTCACAAAGAACTGGCTGCTTTCACAATAATATCAATATCTTCAAGGTGAACATCCGAAACCTTGCTTCAAATCTTATTAGTTTTTCTCCTTCACTCTCATATTTTCCTGTCAACTTATGGAAATACGAACATGATGATTAGATTCTCTTCTTCAAGACATTCAGTAAATCATGGATAAGAAAAGATTGAGAATATTTTGTGATGATGGTAGGAATGGCCAAAGCTCTTAGAGGTTGGGCCAGAGTTAAAAATGAGTTGAACTGTGAATAAAAATTGAGTGTTCTGCCCAACTTTTTTCAGGCTACTCTGTGAAGCTAAAAAAAAAAAAAAAGCTGCACCTGTGGAATTTTATTAAAGAAGTAGCATCTTTGTTCTAACCTTGCTGAAATAGAACAGATCATATTTGCTAAACTAATACCTTACAAAAAAAAAAAAAAAATTAGACCCAAGGCCATGGGTTTCTCGACCCTATTTTGAACATTTATATTCAAGGCACTAAAAAAATTGTTTGCTCCTGAAGATATAGATAATGCCAATTTTCCAATCATTTCAAAAGTAATTTAAATTTCTACAAGTGGGAAAGTTAATGATACTAAGAATTACCCAAATACTGGCTAATTAGTATCAAACTTGTTAAAGCTCTTTTCTAAGCAACTTCCATCCCCCCACTGAATAATGCATAAAGTCACTTTACAGACTATATTAACAGAAGAATAATTTAGTAATGGTTTTTGTAGTTTTTATTTGCCCTAGATTATGGCTTTTAAATTATTGATTGTGCTTGTTTATTCTGTAATATATTTAAATTTGTTTGTTTATTTTTTGCCAAACATACCTACCGTGTTTCCCCAAAAGTAAGACCTAGCCAAAAAGTAAGCCCTAGCATGATTTTTGAGCATGGGCCCAATATAAGCCCTATTCCAAAAATAAGCCCTAGTTTGGGGGTGAGGCGCACACCTAAAAATCAAGCTAGGGCGGGGGTAGGGGGGTGAAGCTGCCCCAAGTGCCTTGCACCCGCTTACCTTACCGGTAAGACCACCACAGCCAGTCCTCCCATGCCCCAACACTTGTCAAGCCGCGTGGCTCATTACACCAGTGCCACCACTCCCGGCAGGAGGTTGCACGCAGTGCTTCGGGCCATTGTTGCTACTCACAGCAGGATGTTGCATGGTGCTTTGCACCATTTCTGTGGCTCGTGGCAAGAAGCCGCATGGTGCTTTGCGCCGTTTCTACCCCTCCCGGCAGGACACCGCATGGTGCTTTGTGCCATTTCTGCTCCTCCTGGCAGAACAGCAGAAATGGCCTGAAGCGCCATGCGGCTTCTTGCCGTGAACAGCAGAAATGGCCCGAAGCACTGTGCAGCTTCTTGCTACAAGCAGCAGAAATGGCACAAAGCACCATTCAGCCTCCTGCCATGAGTGGCAGTAATGGTGCAAGGCACCACATGGCATTTGGCCACAAGTGGCGGCAAGCGGCCGCACAAGAAGTCAAGCAGTGACGCAACCGGTGTCAGGGTATGGGAGGCCTGGCTGTGGTGGTCCTAAGGTAAGACATTCTCCGAAATTAAGACCTAGTGCCTCTTTTGGAGGAAAATATATATATATAAGACCGGGTCTTATTTTCGGGAAAACATGATAACGCTTCTTCCTCCTATTTTCCCTAAGCAACAAAGCTGGGGTGAGAGAGAGAGAGACTGGTGGCCCAAAGTCACCCAGCCATCTTTCAAGCCTAAGCTGGGACCAGAACTCAGTTTTATGGTTTGTAGCCTCGTGCCTTTAACCACTACACCAAACTGTCTGTGTGTCATTTACATGCACAAAATAAAGTCTTAAAAAGTTCTTATCTACTCTCAGTTGCAGGTTTTAGATTTATTTCACTCACTTCAACCATAGCTTTTTTTTTTTTTTAGATAGAAGGCCTTTATAAAATGTATATCCTTTTAAACAAAGTGCAGAAGATTAACTTAATACTTAGGTGAGATGGGCAGTAAGAAATGTGATAATAAATAACTACCAGTATTTGTTGCAGATTTTAAAAGTCTGCAGAGTTGTCAAACATCGGACTAAAATGGGATATATAAAAGTATAATAAAGGCTGGGAAAAACATACTATAAATGAACAAAGAAAAAAAAGCCCTAGTTTCTGAAAAATCGCTGGCACTGCTTCAGAAGCAGATCAATCACCGCTCCTGGTACAAGGTAGCTTTTTATGTCCATATAATTCTGCTGGAATTGATACAACATTCTGTGACCTTTAATTTTAAAAGTTCCACTCAAAAGTCAAATGTTGTAGGTAGACCTCCAGCAGCACACAGTTTGTTGCACTTAACTCAGAAACAATAAATTGCAACAGGTAACTCCAGCTGGTCTATCCAAGTAAACCTAGTTAGTATGTAAACCATGAAAGTACAGTTATGGGTAGTCCTTGACTTAATTCAAATTTACAATGGTACTGAAAAAAGTGACTTAAGACTGTTTTTCATACTTATAGCTGTTGCCGCATCCCCATGGTCACATAGTCAAAATTCAGATGCTTGACAACTGGTTCATATTTATGATGGTTGCAGTGTCCTGGGGACATGTGATCAGCTTTTGTGACCTTCTGACAAGCTAAATCAATGGGAAAGCCAGTAACAACTGTGTTATTAACTTATTATTTATCACTTATCAACATTGGCATGCAAAGTCGTAAAATGGGGCAAAATTCATTTAAGAAATTTTTCACTTAGTAACAAATTATGGTCGTAAGTTGAGGACTACCTGTATTACTGTACTGTAAAATCACTGCTTGTGGCAAGATTTGGAAATAATGAAAGGTATACTGAGAAGCAAATACTATTTTCTGTATGGATTGCAGTGATTCTTCCCCCAGCAAATGGGACAGTTGTTGGAAAAAACAGGCAGGAACAAGTTGTTAATCTCATATTCTGTTGACACTTGATCAGAGGGAAGATAACACTGCATTTGAGCCCATTAGGGTATTTATTATTTGTATTAAGAATTTCCCATTGAGTTGAGTGAATATTTCAAGTCCATAAGCCTTAAAGTTGTCAAGGTTGCCGACCCCTGGGATAGACCATGGGATAGACCATGGGATAGACCATGATGATATGACAATGTATTATAATTGTTATTGCAAACCTTTTATAGTTTATACTTTTAGTTTTCTTGAGAGCTGAGATTGAAATAAACCACAAAACATATGGCAGTAAGGTATAATTCTTATCCTTTTTAAGGAGTGAACCACAGCAAAAATATATGAACAAAATCTGGTCCATGATTACTTAGTCAGTCAATATCAGAACTATGAATAAAATCCAGGAATCCCATTGCAGATCACCTATTCTAAATGACTAGAGACATTATTTCTGTGTCGATTAAGCTACATGGCTTTTGATCTCCCAAGCCTGCCTTGTTGCAAAGGGCATGCGCTGCTGTGCGCAGCAAGGCAGCTGGGCATCTGCCACCTAAAAAGAAATTCAGAATGTCAGTTCTGCAAGCTAAATGCTGCACTTTTTGTCTTTGCTCCCTAGCTGGAATAGATCTATACATTAAAAAAAAATCAAGTTATTTTTGCTACAGCTTGGGAGATGGAATAGAAAAGCGAGAGAAAGAGAGAGAATGATCAGGGAGAGACTGTTTTTGTGTCACATCTATTTTTAAATGTTTGGGCGGCATTCTGCTACGACAATGATTGTAGGAAAGGGCTGCATATGGTTGAGATACACCAGCCCCTTCTAGAACTTGGAGGCTTGGGTTCTCTTACTGGGAAGTATAGGTAGGTATCAAGATTCACATTTACTTCTCTATCTACTAATATTAATAAAATGTCCCAATCCAAAGATGCTGACCTGTACAAATAAAAAGAAATCCTAACAATCCCTCTCCACAACCACATTCAGCATCAAAAAGTAAACAAGATGTCACCCACAATTCCTCATTATGGATCAAAGTTCTGCTGAAAAAGAATGGCTAGAGCAGTGTTTCTCAATCTTGGCAACTTTAAGATGTGTGAACTTCAACTCCCAGAATTCCCCAGCCGGCCAAGCAGGATGGGGAATTCTGAAGTTGCATACATCTTAAAGTTGCCAAGGTTGAGAAACCCTGGGTGAGAGAATAGGTCTGCTTTCTGGTTCATACCTTCCTGTTTTTTTTTTTTTTTATGGTGGTGGGATTTTCAGCAGATCCCCTTGATGTCTGGATCAGATGAGCAGAAAGACTTAGTAAGCAGTAATGTAGAGGTATTAGAGACTTACATACAAAATTAGTTTTTGATCTGCATCGTCAGCATCCTCCCGATATTCTCAATAGTTTACGGAGCAGCAAAACAAATGCCAAGAAAATAAATCTCCTTCTGGCTACACAATAAGATAAGGATGCATATAGAACTTCAACCATCTGGAATTCTGATTCAACTTACTTTGCATTTGCATACAGAAATTATGTTGATCCATTTATTAAAGCCCCCTATTAGCAGTCTTTCCATATTTCAATGCCATCCAATAACATGTAGGATCGGTTCAGAAAACCATTTAAAAATACCTAGTTATTTTATTTGATCATATAATATATTTCATTTTATTGTTTTTTAAATATTTTCTCAAGTTTTGCTAGAATTTTCTTAGAGAGAGTAAAAGCAGAAATGCCATTCCTAGTTCTGTTCTGACTGATTTCATAAAGATGTTAATCTGGGGGAGCTGAATTGATTAATGCTGGTTTGTCTTTAGTATATTGAAAATCACAGATGTTTCTTCTGAATTACTTATTCCAGCTCTGTAAATACTTTGGTAATTTGTTTTCCCACTGATGGGGATAGTTATCTCATCTCATCTCTTGGGATCAAGTCAGCTACTAATTTTTCCTTGCCCCCATTCCTACCATAGTCATTCAATATCTTACATCTAAAGTTTGTCTCTTTCTATATGCATTTCTTAAAAATTTTCTTTCTCCTTTGTCCAATTCAACCATAATAGTGACATACAATTATGGTAACGGCTATTGAGAAAAACTCCCAGTTGTCAAATTTCTAATATGTTATCATTTCACCTTCACAAGGATGTTTAAACGCATCAGAGGACTGTCAGTTAGGAAGCCTTTGGAAGATTACAGTGTTTTTGTTACCATTTCCTCCCATAATTGATATTTCCTTATATAATTTCCCATCACACAAACTTCTCACCTCATAAACCACCATCCAATCAGGAACAAACATGCACACTAAAGAATATGAATGGTAGGTAGAAGAATGCTAGCAATTCAGAATAAAGGTGTATTTTTAAAAATTCAACGGCCAGTAGTAAAAAGTTGAATATATTCTTTATATTCTACATTAGTCAGCTGTACAAAAAAAAAGAGAACATGGATTGGTTCATACTGTAGAATTGTATGCTTGATGAAAATGCAATGTAGGTTTGCTTCAAATTGTATTTTATGGAAAAGCTGGTAGCATGGAAATATTACCATGAAAAGCCCTGACTCTCAGTGTGGCTTTTAACTCTTGTGCTTTATGATGGGATACGTTACCTATAATTTTTACCTTGATTTATTGCAATTTTATACTCTAGATTTATTATAAAATGTAGACAAATATTTTCTGAAAGTACTAAAATTAAATCAATACACTTGCAAATGGATGTTATCGGATGAAACAAATTTAAGAGTGAAAAAATAAAAAAACACAAAATGGCAGAGGTACCAACCTAGCTGCTAACATATTAGGTTTCTGCCTTTTGCTATTCAAGAAGATATGTATTTGATATATTATATATATATATATATATCATTATAAGAACTAAGCTGCTTTTCATGAACATTTTTGCACTGCAGATGCTGAACTGTCCTTTCACTCTTCTGTGGAATAGGCCATACCCTTGTATCAAACAGAAGGGGAGGAATATGCCATACCCTTTGTATCAATCAGAAGGGGAGGTGAGAAGGAAAATCATTTGAACAGAGGAGACTTGTCATGCAACTACTCTGAGATTTGAGAAAGTAACTTCTTTTCTGTAGCCCCTTTCTACTCAATGAATTTCATCAAAATGGATTGAAACAAGACTGCCTTTTGTGGATGGGAATGAATAGACTGAAGAAACGTCAGATATAAATGCAATAGTTGAAGTTATATTATACAGTATAATTGGGTACTGAAGAACCTTTGTAACAATCAATACAGAAATATAGATGTATGAGCATATAGATATACACCCAGATGTACATATACTGTATACACATACAGGCATAGTGACTCTGAATCCTTTTTCCATTCTGTCCTTACTGTCTGTATCTAGCACCCTACTACAAGAGTGGGTACACGGAAAGCATTTTTTTTTCACAGATCCCATTTTAAATTGGGAGATGGCAATTTATTTATCTGTCAAATTTATATGCTGCCCATTTCACATAAAGTGACTGTGACAGCGTACAAGAAAATCTACTATTAAGGCATACTACAAAACCAATTAAAACAATGAAAATAGTTGTTTTTCTATGTTAAACAAATAAATACAGATAAAAATTCTTCAACACTGCACCTATAGTGCACCCTTTTTCTGGTTTTCCATTGTTTGAAAGCTATGCATTGATCATACTCCACTAGAGATTCACTTACTCTTAATCATAGTTTCACTAATCATAGTTTCACTAATTTGTGGTGGAATTGATTGAATTCAGCATTTGCCTACAGGGTGATTTGTTTCCTTAGTTTTTTTTATATTTTTTCAAGTCCAAAAAGCTATTTATTATTGATAAGCTGAAATGAAGCAAGATGAGATAGTGCCAAAAACAAAACACCAAAATGATTCAATCATTTAAGTAAGCTCAAAATGCTCATTTCCCCCCCAATCCATCCCTTTGGCTGTCCTGTGGGTGACCCTGTGGGTGACCTCTCTTTGGGGCACCAAATAGGCCCTAATATGTGGGCAGCTGAATCTGAGCTTCTGTTTTCAGTGGACATCTTCAGTTGGTGAGGGTATTTCCCACATAGGCTCTGCAAAAATGGTTACCATTGTCCAAGGTCAGAAACTCTTAGAAAAGAGAAGGCATAATTTGCTGACTCTACACATAATCTTATTTCTAGATATTTGCAAACCTCATTATTTGCACAGGAGGAGGAAAGGGACAGCTGTATTTGAAAATTACTTCTTCACATTTTGAAGTCTGGAATGGAATATTCAGCCCTACGTGTTTCTTCTGCACAAGGCTAATGAAACAATAGCAATATCATAGTAGAGTAGAGGGTAATAACTCCTAATAACTCCTTCTGTTTATAGTGGTGGAAACCAACAAAATATAAATTCTTCAGCTTTTCACTTAAGTCTTCAGCACTTAAACTATTGGATTGGATGATGGAATCAACAGGAGAGAAAATAGAATAGAATATCTTTATTGTCATTGTGTATCTCACAACAAAATTGCTGCCCACACTGCATACTACACAAAAGTAAAAACCACAAGTAAAAATATACATTATATGCATGCATCCTTCACATTCTATTTACCATTGTGCTGCCCCTAATATTGCAATTCAATGTTTCATTATATATTAGTATTTAATATGGTTACAACTTTAAAAAAAAGTTTCATATACTGGCTTCACATGAATCAAACTAGATCAGACTTCCTTAAACTTCTCCCAGAGTTCCCAAGCAATGGTTTTGTTGTTGAGAATGGATGATAAAAATTGATGACAAAAACCCTAAAGAAGGCTCAGGTTCTTAAACCACTTCTCTACAATAGCTGTTTTAGTTATTCTACATTCAGAATTAGTTTCACAATTACCTACACTTAGCTTCCTAGGAATGCTGACTCCTTCCCAGAAGTCTACCAGTGGACATTCTAGTTGACCACTAGAAGAACACAGAAATAGGTTTCCAGCCAGTGCTCTATTTTTATCCTAACGTCATATTTAAATGAGTTCTTTCCTTTCCTTGTGATTTTTTTAAAGTGACTGATTGCTATGAGGAACAGTTGCAAATCTGATCCTTTGCTCAGTGCAAAAAACCCCACAATATGAGTAGTGCAATGCTATGGTGTTTTCACCACTGGGAATACTCAGAAGCTGAAGAAAAACTGAAATGAAACTGTAAAAGATTATGCTAAGGCTGAGAGAAGAGGGATACTTCAGGCACAAACAATCAGCAAAGGGGAAAGGTTGTTATTGGCTCATCAAAGAAAGTCTCTTAGCTTTTATCATGCACACAATCTAGGAAAGAGAAATTCAAAAGCTTCAAAAAGACTCAACCATAATTAACTTAGTAATATGGGAGGGATGGAGGGTTCCTATCTCAGTTCTTAAGACTTAGTACCCCAACTCCCAATTCCTGGCAACAGCACCCATTTTAAAAAGTCAGTGTGAAGTTTGTTTGTGTTCTGCAGTTAAGGGGCTTGACCCGCCTCCCCAATCCCTGCAAGCAACAGTTATTCTGCATGCAAAAGTTCAGGGACTGTTTCTGTCCTGAGCCAGATGTGCCAGAAGTTCATTGATTTAACTGCTAAAACCAGGTGTGGTCCCAATTCTGGAGGAGTACAAAATTCTGTAAAAATATGATTGGACCATTTAAGTCAACAGCAAAACAGTACAAAACAACTATCAGATTTTAGCCTGTTTTCCATTAAGTGTCCATTGAGTGGCTAATCCATTTAAATAGTTAGTTAGATAGATAGATAGATAGATAGATAGATAGATAGATAGATAGATAGATAGATAGATAGATAGATAGATAGATAGATAGATAGATAGATAGAAAGCACATTTTCTTTAAAATCTAAACAGAGGGGCTTCAGTATATTGTTTCATATTTAATTGCTTTTGCCATAAGTTGCTTTGTCTGTTGCTTTATCTATTCATTAATTTCTTAATGGAAAAGACACTCCTGTGCTGGTTATCCCCCTGTTATAATTACTTTGGTGTTCTTTATATTTAATTTTAGTTCCATTTTATCATTGCAGTCCTTGATTTTATTAGTTGACCTTGCAGGTCCTTTGCATTTTCAGCTAACAAAGAGTGTCATCAGCAGATTATTGATGTTTCTTCCTCCAGTTTTAAAACCATGCTCATCTCCTTCTAATCCAGCCTCTCTTAAAATATATTCATCATATTGATTGAATAAAAAAGGGAAGTCTCATTACTTTGCTAACCTGGAACCAGTCTGTTTCATCATGTTCTGTCTATATTGTAGCTTCCTGACCTACAGTTTCTCTTGAAGACAATGAGATATTCTGGGATTCCCATTTTTCTAAGCATATCCTGCAACTTTAGATGTTCAATACAACTGAAGATTTTTCTATAAACAACGAAACACATAGTGACTTCTTTTTTATATTTGTCTTAATTGACCTCAACTTCATTTTAGTAATAATATAGTCAATTCCAGTTCTAATTACTGCATCTGGTGATGTCCATGTACAGAAGCAATGTTTGGTTATTTGAAGACAGAATTAGCTATGAAAAAATCATTGGGGTGACAGAAATTGATAAGTCAGTCTCCTACTTCACTTCAGTTTCCTAACCCATACAATCAAACTTTGTGTTCATCCTTAATATTTCTGATGTTAATATTCCATTTCCA
This sequence comes from Protobothrops mucrosquamatus, assembly GCF_001527695.2. NCBI lineage: Eukaryota > Metazoa > Chordata > Lepidosauria > Squamata > Viperidae > Protobothrops > Protobothrops mucrosquamatus. Next base: position 379,239 of record NW_015387124.1, on the reverse strand, counting down.
ATCACAAGCAGTTTCCTTGGTTATTATGTCATTTTCAAATTGCACTTGAACATAAAATGCATCAACCTCCTTTTGCATCAGTGGTTGGAGTCTAAACTAATTTCCCATTGCAGTACTTTTTAGTCGCAATCTAAATATAGTGAAAATAAAAATAAATACATAAAAAAGACCCAAAATAGGGTCTTCTGCTTGAGCAGAGTGTTGGACTAGAAGACTCCAAGGTCCTTTCCAACTCTTTTATTCTGTTATTCTGTTAAAATGTCTAATTTCATAGTGAAATGATTAAAAAAAATATTTCCAATACAGTCTTTAACACCATTTGATCATGGTGGGACTTTCATGACACATTCTTCAAACAATGCAGGGCAGAAAAGAAAAGCATATTTTGTTTCAATAAATTTTGAGGATTGCCAAGAATGTGACAGCAGTTTTAATGAATCCCATCTATATATAGTCTGGCACACTTCATTCCTTTCTCCTTGTATTATTTTTTAAATTGGGTACAGTGGTATTTATGCTTTGACTGTAGATTATTAATACTCTTAAATTTAAATAATTTTAACTTTTAGATAATTTAAATTTTTAAAGATAGAGAAAAATGTTTATGTCACCTATGATTTTGAACATGTCAGTCAACAAACATAAGGTTGCCTGAATTTTACATCTAAAGCTTCTCATCTGTTTGATGATCATTCGTTTATATTACTGTATGTTCTTTTGACCAGGGGCATTATGGTTCAGTTTTAAGGTTGTGCAATGTTATGTTCTAGACTCAATTTGGAAGCTTTGTTACATCAAGGAATGCAAAAGACAGCATCTTCCTTTCCAGCATCTGTGCATTCCATTTCATTCCAGGAATGGCAGAGAGATCTGTGTTTGCACTATTTTACACATACACATTTCCTCACATTCCAGAGAACTTTTTTGGAATCAGTTCTGAAGCATTGCACAGCCCTATTTAATATTTGTGCTTTTAAAGAGAAGAATGTAACTGTTGTAGGTGATCTGCCTTATGGAGTTGTGGCAAAAGCATTCAGAGTAGCAAAATGCTTCCCACGAGGATAAGTCAAGGTGGGGCCAAGCTGCTTTAATCAGAAATCTGCCTTGTAAATAGCTGTTTCTGCCCATGTGCCATTCATGTGCAGAATCTTCCATTAGAATCAGTGTAGTAACCCACTTCACCGAATAAAAGTAGCCATTGTTTCATTTCACAGAGGCCCTTTGAAAGAGTGTGTCCTCTGGATAATTAATGAAGCAACACCCCCTCCTCTGGCCTTCAAGAGCTGCATAGCCTGTATTTTGGATCGTCTGGAGCTCAGTCACTGACATGTGGCAGTATTTTGGGGGGATATATGGCTCCAGGTTTATTATGTTATTCCTCTTACTAGATGTTTTTATGTTGTTCTGGCAATATAATATGAAGACACCTAATAAGGATATGCACAGACATACAAAAGAAGATTAATTTCCATTGAAGAAAGTCTCTAACTTGTGTCCTTATAAAAACCGTTGTGAACTAAACTCTGTCACGGCCGACCGCTGGGGGTCCCCCTCCCGGAAGAGCCAACCTCGGGGGTGGGATACCTTGCTTGATGGGGGTCTCTAGGCCCACTAAGGCCTAGAGGGGAGGAAGGCGGCGCGGGAGTTCTGTACCGATAAAGTCGATCGTCATCTGGCCTAAGGGATATTTTAATCTGGTTTTTTAAAACAATTTTAAAAAGAATCGGCCAATTAATATTGTGTTTTAATTACTTTTTAAATTCAGTATTTATTGTATTATGTATTGTTTTAAATGGCTGTAAGCCGCCCTGAGTCCGTTGGGAGAAGGGCGGGGTAGAAATTAAATAAAAGTAAAGTAAAAAAAGTAAAGTTCCAGGTTGGCAGGCATGTCTTCATGTGCCAAGTTTTGAATATTTGTCTGTTGATTCTATTGAGGAATCAACATGGTAGTTTAAAAAAATTAGGCAGAAACCAGCAGGCCTGGTTTCCTCTTCTGATTAGATGAACGAATCACTTAAAAAAAAAAAATGCAGGGATTTTGTACAAGGAAGCTTTCAAGCTGATAATGGAGAAGAGAAGATCTTGCTAAAACCTGCCTTGGACACAAAACAAGCTTTGCCCTGCATCTGCATTACTGATGCAATAAACACATCTAATTTGGAATTAGAAATATAAGCCATTTATGGCAATGTAGATCTAATCACAGATGTAGTTAATCCTTCCTTCCTGCCCCTCCAGTTAACAAAATACTTTTGTTGGGGTTTACTATCACCCTGGATGCCAGCCTCTTCCTGAACTCTTCCTAGAGTTCTGTCTCGAACTCTCATCACATAATCATTTGCAAGCAGGAAATGTTGCTGCAGAAATGACATTGTTTCACCATACAGTGCGGTTATAGGAGGTTCGTCCCTTTGTCCCAAGTCCTGGGAGGCTCCAAAACATCTTCAGTCATGGAAGATTTTAGACTAGTCATTGTTTNGCCAGCCTCTTCCTGAACTCTTCCTAGAGTTCTGTCTCGAACTCTCATCACATAATCATTTGCAAGCAGGAAATGTTGCTGCAGAAATGACATTGTTTCACCATACAGTGCGGTTATAGGAGGTTCGTCCCTTTGTCCCAAGTCCTGGGAGGCTCCAAAACATCTTCAGTCATGGAAGATTTTAGACTAGTCATTGTTTCTCAAGCTCAAAAACTATCTCACAGGGAACACTCTTAGAGTGGATTCTTGCACTGAGAAAAAGAATATAAGCCATCGTGTAAAGGTTTCTCTACCTTATACAAAAACATGGCAAAAAATAAACAAGAAGTGAACTGCTCTGAATTGCCAATATACTATATATTTGAAAGTAAAAGTGCTCAAAATCTCAGCCTGCATAAACACCCATTTTGGGTTGGCATTGGAGTCATAGCTAAAAAACATAAGTTCTGAAGGAGCTGAACCTGATGGAACTACTTCTATAAGCAGTGCAAAAGATGCAGTTTGGGAATTCTGGGAGTATTTTAGATGCAAAGTTGAGACCAAAAGCTTGCCACCAGGAATAAAATTAAATTTCACTCTACAGTACAGAAGAAACTTCACCAGATACGAAAAAGACCTGACAGATCAATACCTTTACAAATAATTCTTCAGACTTGTCTGCTCTTATTTGGTAGAGTTATTGACCTGGGTAATTCTGATAACAAGGCTTGGGCATACTGACTTGCTATCACTTTAGCATTTATAAAAGTGTGAATAGCTCCAACTTTCTAGACAGCTGCAGAGGTCACAGCTGGCTTGAGTTTTTTACAGAGTCATTAGAGCTGGGCAAGTCTGGCAGATGGTTGGTACAGAACAGTCATCAAGCTGAAGTCGGTATGCTTTATAACAGTTCACCAATAGGGTCGGTAGTAATGGTGAAAGAAGCATTTGTTTTTCATTTTATTAAAGGCAGCTTCTTTTTTGGCAGTTTAAACTCATTTCTGGCTGAGATTAGGGAAAGGATGTGCTTCTTTAAATTGTCAAAGGAAGCCTTACATGCATATCATGATTAAGTGCCCTTACCCATCCAGTGAAGCCATGATGAGAGTACTTGGCATTTTCTCAGACAATAGAACATGTAAACTGACTACAAGCTATGAAGAATCTCCTGTTTTGCTTCAAACAACACTCTAAAATAGTTTTACAATAAATCTTCATTTCCAGATTTGCAATTAGCCATCAAACAACCAAACTGGTTTGTCTGGTTGTGTTTGACATGCCAAGTTAGCAGCTCAATATTTAAACAAAGATGACTGGGCTGAAAGACAGGAGAATTATAAATTGGAGGGCTGTGAAGTACATATCAGAAGATAATTTGTAACAGAAAAGCAAAGACTTAATTTGAATGAGAGTTTACTGGAAAAAAACCCAGTTCTGGGGCTAAAGAATGCCCCTGAACCTCTTAAGAGCAGCATTTTTTTAGATTTTGGCCACAGTTGTAAGTTGAACCTGTTCTCCATTTTATTTTTTGGTCATAGAACTTGTTGTCTAGTTTGAAAAAAAATGGAGAGTTAATGTTTTTTCTCTCTTGCATTTCTGGGTTGTCTGCTTTGTTTTTATAGCCAGAAGTGGCAGTTTGCATAATTTTTTTTTCTTTCATTGAGTTGCCTCTGATTCTCAGACTGCCTGGATAAGTCCCTGCAGTTTCTTGGCAAGGCTCTTCAGAAGTGGTTTGTCTTTTTATAAGGCTGAGAGAGAATAACTGGCCCAAAGTCATCTGGCTGGCTTTGTGCCTAAGATGTGGCTTATTTTATATTATTTTATACTTTATATTATTTTATATTTTATATTACTGCATCCAGTTTCGGTCACCAGGATGTAAAAAAGATGTTGAGACTCTAGAAAGAGTACACAGAAGAGCAACAAAGATGATTAGGGGACTGGAGGCTAAAACATATAAGGAATGCTTGCTGGAATTGGATATGTCTAGTTTAATGACGAGAAGGACGAGGGGGGACATGATAGCAGTGTTCCAATATCTCAGGGGCTGCCACAAAGAAGAGGGAGTCAAGCTATTCTCCAAAATGCCTGAAGGCAGGACAAGAAGCAACGGGTGGAAACTAATCAAGGACAGAACCAACCTATAACTAAGGAGAAATTTCCTGACAGTTAGAACAATTAATCAGTGGAACAACCTGCCTCCAGAAGCTGTGAATGCTCCAACACTGGAAGTTTTTAAGAAGAGACTGGCCAGCCATTTGTCTGAAATGGTATAGAGTTTCCTGCCTGAGGAGGGGGTTGGACTAGATGACCTCCAAGGTCCCTTCCAACTTTTTATTATTATTATTATTATTATTATTATTATTATTATTATTATTATTATTATTATTATTATTATTGTTGTTGTTGTTGTTGTTGTTGTTATTAATCATTATTATTTTATATGTTATATTATTTTATTTATTTATCTATTATTTTATATTTTATTTTATTTTATTATTTTTCGAGCCACTCATAACAAACTCTAGGTGACTCCCAATCAAAAATTAAAACAACATAAAAACCATATTAAATTTTTTTAAAAGGGAGATTATTTTGATTATATTTGTTGTGGGAAGAGAGGGAAGGGCCAGCTCTATTGATTCTGTTATTTACTCTTACTCTGTGGCCTGATAGCATATCCCTAAGGGGGTTTAAAGAGAAACTTTGAGTGGAAATGGTTAACACTCCATTCAGTTTCTTCAGACAGTCACTCAAGCCCTGGTCCTTCACAATTGGATTATTGTTGGATAGAGCACCTTAGAAGACGATCCAGAAACTACAGCCGATTCAAAATGAAGCAGCATGAGAAGTAATGGCTGCCTTTCAGAGTGCCCGTGTAATACCATTGTTATGTGAGCTGCGTTGGCTGCCAGTTGTCGTCTGAATACAATTCAAGGTGGTGTTGATTGTCTATAAAGTCCTATATGATATAGGGCCTATCTCCAATTATTTCTGCTGCCCAGTATATTGTGGCCAGAGCTAGTGCACTCCAGATCTTGTCTATTAAATGTTGCCATCTTGTAGGACCAAGGAGGCATGCCCCTCTGTAACAGCCCACAGCCTTTGAAACAACATTTCCCCCCCTCTCACAAGAAAAGAATGTTACCATCAGAGAACACCTTAGCTTCTGGCTTTGAAAGCCTGGCTTTGGTCCCAGACATGAGGTTGATGTTTTATTATTTATCTGGAGCTACTGTTTTGTATGATTTTGTTCTGTTTATAAGATTATTTTAGTCTAGGCTGTTGATCTGATTTTATGTTTTTATATGTTTTTTATGGTCTTTTTGGGTTTTTTTGTTCCCCAGGGTCCATTGGAGCTGGGTAGTTAATAATGATAATAATACACTTCTCCTGGTTTTAGAAATTATATAATGGTGTTGAACATTTGTCACTCTGTGATGTGTTGACCAGACAGATATACATGACTAGGGTGTAAAGGGACCAGAATTCAAAGTTTTCTCAACATGAATAATTGCAGAACTATGACTTCATGTTTAAAATGTGAACTTATGAATTGCTTTTTTATTCTATTGTCTGGAACTGAGTTGTCTGCCCCTTGAATCTTGGTTGGGCTGATCAGGGAATGATTACTCTGTCTGCTTTTTGGGCTTTTCTTCATTGCATCTTCAGCTGCTCACCTTGTGTCACTTTGGTCACAATTAGCACCAGGTATTCTGACCACCATGTGCTTTATTTGTTTCTCCTTCCTACTTACGTCAGAAAAACAAACACTTTGCTTTTTGTGGGCACGTCTTCTGAGGTAGAAACAAAAAGGACAATTTTACAGTTCTGGTCACTTGGACTTAGAAGGGGAAACATGGAACTCTTATCAATTTCATTCGGTTAAAAGAAAAAGGAAGAAAAAGAAATGGGCAGCATATCACTGGTCTATCTAACCTGGACAGGGTGGGGAAGACCTACACTTTCATGGCAGGCAACACAGAGAACAGGACAGAGAACAGGGACTGGGGAAATGCCACACCAGTAGCCAGTTGGAACAGAGGCAGAATAAAGCACAGCAGATGGACAAGACTGCTCTGCTTTTGCTAAAGGAGAAGGGGGGAAAACACTGCTTTTGATGTGGAGCTGGTAAATCCATTCCTGTCTTTCTAATGTATTAGGTGGCAAGCAGGAAGTGCAGACCAGCCCCTTCTCTAAGATAATGTGAAGTTAAGGTCCCTTTCTTCCGACTAACTTCCTAGGTGCACATACATTGAGCATGTATTCATTTGCTGTTTCTTCTGCAGTTAACTAGGTGCTAAGCTTTGCCTATGCCTATAATGAATTTCCTCTAAATTAATCTGCTTCCTGTTATAAAACCTGTATCACTAATTATTGCTCAGATCAAATTCCCGTTCTCAATAATGAACATACAAAAGTCTTCCTACTTTAATAGTATGTTCCTTGGCTAAAAGCTTGGAGATCTATAGTTATCCTGAAGGTGAATGAAAGGAACAAGGATGGATGAGAAATCTGAGTTCCTTGGAGGATAAATAGTGCAAATACTTAATATAACAAGTGCAGAATTTTGGGGTGCAGTACGTATAGCAGTTCTTTCAATATCAATATCTTACAATGGATCGTTGTAAGAATTACTATGTAATTTTAATGGACTTTAATGGAGTTTGCTTGTTATTCACAGCCATTCTTTCTTTTGCATTATATTGTTCCTTTTGTTAGCCTCTCAACTTATGAGGAAGGAAAGATTGTTCCAATTGTAGGCAATAACCACTAGGACCCTTTTCAACCAAAGGGTGCAAATGCTTAGAATTAAGTGAGTAAATGAAAAAGTGTTTATTACCAACAATAATGGCAAATTGTAGAGAAGAACAGTAGAATATATAATTTTAAGAACAGCCTCTCTGTTCTGGAATTTGACATATATGCATGCACTAATATCCAGTGCTTTACGTTGTTTCAAAACCCCTGTATTTTTCCAAAGTTTCATTTATATGAACTGGTTTCATGTTCCCACTCAGTGAGGCTTTGCAGTAAATGAACTAAATGCATCAAATAATATTGCCTTCTGGGGAGACAGTCTGTTGTAGAAGTTGGCAGCAATTTTTACATTCTGTCATTTTGGCTAAGGAATAAGCCAGTAGCTAAAATATGAGCAGACTCTCTATTTTGGACAAAATTCATCAAGTTTAAGAAGGATAAAATCCTTTTTTGGTTCAGGTAGATAGTATCTGTCAGGGTATCTAACTCTGAAGCTGATGTACTAAATGTTTTACTCTGTTCTGATTTTGGAGTCCACTGTAATAATTCAGTCTCTCTTACCTTGTCATACATTTTTTCAATCCAGGTACAGCTTTCAACATAAGAGACAAACGTGTATTTAACACAAAAATTACTTCATATTGTGGCAAAAAAAAGCTCACTCAAGCATTTGTAGTATGCCTGTTTTTTGTCTGACAGAGTTTCTCAAAATGACATCATGTAAATTTGGTATAAAACTGGCACATAAAGACAGGATGATTTTCTGTAGTTTCAGAGTTTTTTTTAAATGAAGAGACCCTTTTGTTACCAAAATAAAACCCAGGAACAGAGAGGGGCCACAGATTTATCACAGCCTATCATATCCTCCAAGCTATCTATGCTTTAGTCTGTGAAAACTTATAGTACAATAAATGTCAACCTTTAGGATGCCAAAAGATGCATTTCTGTGACTGCAAATCATGACAGACATTTCAGTATGAATTATGAGGTATTTGAAAATATATAGTAGACCTTAAGTTATCCAAAGAACAGAGACATTTAGTTTAGATGAAGGGAAATATTTATTGTATCTTTCTCTCTGTGTGTGTGTCTCAATAGGAAGAAGCAAAGGTATTTCAGAACATATGTTGATTTATTTTATTGCAAATGAATCACACAGTGTCAATAAGGCAGACCACAAAAGGATTGGAAAATGAAAACAATTTTCTTCAGTAGTAGAAATTTCAAAGGAACTTTGCAAAACTAAATGCTGTGGTATACTGCTGTAATCTGAATATAGGCTGAACAATTTCAACAACAATTTCCAAAAGGTTTCAAAGCTTCACAGCAGAAGAATGATCAAATTAAGTTTTGGCTACTTAGTAATTCAAGCTGTAATTGTGGTGGAAAGTATTATTAAATAAAACATGATTGATTACTCAGAAGAACAAGTCTTGTTGAAGAAGAACCAATGTGGCTTCTGCAAAGGTAAAGCCTGAAGCTATCTATCAATACATATTATTTACTTGAACAGTCCCTGAGATTCTAAGCAAAAAAAAAGCAATCATGAGAAAAGGGAACCAATCCATCCTCTTGTGCATTGGTAATTGGTTGAAGAGCAATAGGGAAATAATAGAAATAAATGGCTAATTCTT
>NW_015387124.1:366481-369684 GCF_001527695.2 Protobothrops mucrosquamatus | reverse complement strand
CTGTTCTTTTAACTGTTCCTCATAGGAGATACCCGTCATCATCACAGCATTTCAAAGTATTTCTTTTAAAGTAATTAGGATGGTTTAACCAGTGGAGAACATGATGGAATTTTACCTTCCATGATCTGGATGCTATTCTTCTGCTAATGGAGACCAAGACTGCATTCACTTTTTTAATTGCTGTGTAAGCACTGCTCTGCTGGATTAGATCCCTGGCCCATCTAATCCAGCATTCTTTTCTCAAAGTGATCAACCAACTGCACAAGGAAACCAGATGCAGTCACACTAACAGCCATTGATCCACTAGGTCCATGAATTGACCCAACACTTTTTTTTAAAGCCAGCCAAGATGGTAGACAGCACTCCTCTTTTTGTAACATCACACTGCTGGCTTATGTTCAGCCAGTGGTCTACTAGTCCTCCAAGATCTTTTTCACACTAAGCTGCTAAGATAGATTTCCCTACTCCTTTACTTTTGTCCGTTTGATTTTTTTTTAACTGAGATGCAAGATTTTATACTTCTCAAAGGTGATGGATTTGGTCCAAACTTAAAGGCTCCTGAAGTAATTTTGAATTATGATCATGTCCTGTGAAATATTAATTTACCTAGTGTGATGTTCTGCAAACCATATTTAATTTTTAAAAAAATATTTGCCAACATTTGATAGCTTTGTCTGCTTATGATATAGTATAATAACTCCTATTAGAAAAAATATATTTTCGGTACTTCATATGACCAAGCTAAATATAAAATTGTGCCTCCTTTCTAGCAGATGGAGAAGAAAAACTTATACATATCTTTGATAATTATTTTTCAATTAAAATTAAACCTACTTTCTTCTATTTTATTTTAAATGAGCAATGGATGAAAAAAGATAGGAGGAATCCATTTTGTTTTGCACTAGAATGCCTTAAACTTTAAGCCACACAATTTGACAAATTTCAGTAATTTGTTGAAAGTGAATTTCCTAGTGAAAAATTTATTCACTTTCAAGAGTAAACTATTGTGCAGATAGATAATGGTGCTTAAACCTTGCAAGTTAAAAAAATAAAGGAGATTTTTATTCAAGATTCCAGGCAGATTTCACCTCTAATCAGAGATATAACCTTCATTTGATATCATCATCGACAGTCTACCCAGAATTGGCCAAAGTATATTTCTTTGAAAAATTATACTTTATTGAATTTTCCTTCATGTTCTTTCCATCTGTTGGTAATCATGACTGGAAGTCATGAGTTTTCTTGTGTTGATCACATCTGCTGAAACTCATATCAGTATCAGCTAGTCTGCATTCCTCTTGGCCCAAACATCTCTTCCAGAAAACAATATTCTCAGTTTCTTCTAAAGTTGTTCAAACTCTTCTTCCACCGTGAAGTAGATTCTTAGAAAGAATTAGGAATCATTTTCTTTTTACTATAATAGGCTTCAAAAAATGGAACTACGTGCATACAACATACCTACCCATCATACTATTTTCTTTGCAGGAAAACAATAACATTCAGAGTGCAGAATGTCTCTTAATGATAACTATTTCATGCTCTCTTTGACTACAATTTTTACAATTATCTTTTTTTCCCCATGGGCATATAAACAATACCTTTCATTCTGATCTTTTTTTCCCCTTCAGTCATTGTTTCCTGCAGTTTTCATCTTTCCACTAATCATCATTTTTATACTTCCTATTAATGTAAATCTATACAATTCTCAGACAAGAAAAATAGAGCCATTATCTTATCTCATGCATGCATACTAGAAGTTCCACAGTTCAACCATCTGGGATCGTCCTTGTATCCTTCACTAATTTCATCATAAACAATCACAATCAATTTTATATTCATTTCCTTGCCATGATGAGGCTTATGGTTAAGCAATGTATTTGAAATAGACCTTTCTAAGCAGATACTTATGAATCATTATTTTAATTCATTCCTTATTCTCTGTATTGCCTGGTTCCTCCCCCCTTCCCCCGCGGTCTCATATCTTTTCTCCATCCATCTGTTCAAGTCACCTAGTAGAATAATTCTTTCTTCTGGCTCATTCATCCAAATTTCCCGCAAACTCATTTCTCGTTCTTGGATTATTACCATCCACAGCACCACAACATAAACCAGCCTATGGATTCCTACTTTTATATGCTTCCACAACTAATAAATTGATACCAATTTGTATTTCTGAAATGAAGTGTTAGCTCTTCCATCTATATACTACTAAAACTCTCCTGTTTGCCCATTTGTAATTTATGAATCAACTGATCTAAAATAGGCTAACTTAAAGAATGCATCCAAAATCTAGAACCTATTACTCCCTTGGAATTGAAATTGTGCAAAGTTGTGGCTACTTCAGCATTACACTACTGCTACGCCACCATGCTACGTCACCATGCTGGTCACAAGATTGTCATTTCTAATGCTGCCCTGACAGTTTCCCACATGCTGGCAGGAAGGAAGAAGTCGCTCCTGCTTCCATTCCTTTTTGGCCCACCCATAATCATTCTGTTTTTCTGTTTAAGTAAGGATATATATCTGAAACGATCACCCAATGGTTCACAAATTGTCTAGTTTATAATTAAATATATATCTTCTCTTCCTTTTATATATGCATCAATTCTACAGCTCATATCACCTTCATTCAAATCTAGCATATCTTTCCCATTTTTCATAGTTTTACAGATACAGATCCGTTGTTCTTTCAGTTCATTATTATTTCTTCTTCATCAATTCCTCTTACAGTACATTTCAAATCACAACCCTCTATTTGCCAAGATCATCCCCAGATGGTCCAGTAAAATTTGATTTTGCACTACCTATAATGCTTTTGCTATAGTTTGTTTGAACTTCTTTTACATAGTGCCGTATTGTAATATGGAGAAATTTGGACAGATTTCCAGTTTTAAATGCACCCATCTTGATGGATGGCTCTGATCAATTTTGTCATGTTTTGACCAGTGTGTGATGATTCCAACTAAAACCATAGAACCAACTTATTCTATGAAAGTTAAGATTTCTAATATAGACCTGCCTGTATCCTGTCAGTTAGAGATGACAGTACTTTACATGTAGTGAACTGACATGTAAAGTACTGTCAGGGGCTTGATCAAACAAAAGTAAATAGGGCTTGATCAAACAAAAGTAAATAGGAAGGAAGGAAGGAAGGAAGGAAGGAAGGAAGGAAGGAAGGAAGGAAGGAAGGAAGGAAGGAAGGA
>NW_015387124.1:361753-364976 GCF_001527695.2 Protobothrops mucrosquamatus | reverse complement strand
AGAATACTCCTGGTTGCTATAAAACAGCTTGAAGCTACAACTCCAGTAATAATAATTTTCCAGTAAATCATTGCTTTTTGTCTTATCAGAGTACAGTGTTAAAAGGAGGAGAAAAAAATAGCAATACTGATCAACACACAAAACATGAAAAATACATGACAAAAGAAATGGAAAGACCCAGGAATAGTGGTAGATGCAGGATATTGAAGACACTGGAACAAGATTTTGTGACCTGGTTAATAAAAATAGGAGCTAAAATTAAGGATTGATTTAGACCTGTTTATTGAATAAATCATAATTATTTGATTTTTGTAACATGCTAAGTCATAAGCCCTGGCTTCCAAACTATTATAGCTGGAGTACTTAGTGTAATGGACATGCATGCAATATATTGGACTTCAGTAAGGCCTTTTGGACTTCAGTAAGGCCTTTTGGATTTCAGTAAGGCATTTGATAAAGCAGACCACAGCCTACTATTTGATAAGATAGAAAAATATGAGTTAGACAGCATTACCATCAGATGAATTCGTAGCTGGCTGACCGGCTGTATTCAGCATGTGGTCCTCAATGGAACTGCATGTACATGGAGGGAAGTGTGTAATGGGGAGCCCCAGGGCTTTATTCTGGCCCCAGTGCTCTTCAACATCTTCATCAATGATTTGGACGAGGGGATAGATGGAGAACTCATCAAATTTGCAGACGATACCAAGCTGGCAGGAATAGCCAACACTCCAGAAGATAGGCTTAAGATACAGAGGGATCTTGACAGACTTAAACATTGGGCACAAGAAAAACCTAATGCACAGGTATAGTATAGATGGTATCTTGCTCAATAGTAGTAACTGTGAGAGGAATCTTGGAGTCCTAGTGGACAATCACTTAAACATGAGCCAGCAGTATGCTGCAGCTGCCAAAAAAGCCAACATAATGCTAGGCTGCATTAACAGAGGGATAGAATCAAGATCATGTGAAGTGTTAATACCACTTTATAACGCCTTGGTAAGGCCCCACTTGGCATACTGCATCCAGTTTAGGTCATCATAATGTAAAAAAGATGTTGAGTCTCTAGAAAGAGTACAGAGAAGAGCAACAAAGATGATTAGGGGACTAGAGGCTAAAGCATATAAAGAATGTTTGCTGGAATTGGGTATGTCTAGTTTAATGAAAAGGACTAGGGGTGACATGATAGCAGTGTTCCAATATCTCAGGGGCTGCCACAAAGAAGAGGGAGTTAAGCTATTCTCCAAAGCACCTGAAGGCAGGACAAGAAGCAATGCATGAAAACTAATCAAAGAGAGAAGCACCCTAGAACTAAGGAGAAATTTCCTGACAATTAGAACAAATAATCAGTGGAACAACCTGCCTCGAAAAGTTGTGAATGCTTCAACATTGGAAGTTTTTAAGAAGAGATTGGACAACCATTTGTCTGAAATGATATAGGGTTTCCTGCCTGAGCAAGGGGTTGGACTAGAAGACCTCCAAAGTCCCTTCCAACTCTATTATTATTATTGTTATTGTTATTGTTATTGTTATTATTTCTGAACTTCCAAACAGTGATATAAGTTAATAAAAGTAAAATATGCTAAAGTTAATAAATAGTTACTACTTATAAAGTCAATAGTTAACAAAGATAAAATATAAGGATTTATATTGACAAAAAGTTATTCTACTGTGAGATAAATAAGCATCATTTTCCTATAAATTTATTGTCCAAAAGCTCTGGCAAAGTGAAATAATTTCAGTAATATATATAACTCTCCAAAGTTTATTATTGCATCCATACATTACTAAATTCTGTTCTAAATCTGATAGTTATCATTGAGATGTTAATATATGCCCAATATATTTCTCGTCATTAACATAACAAAATCATACTTATGCTAATGGTTTTAACAAGAAATCCTACAAGAAACCATGTTCCTGTTTTGTTTTAGGATGACTATGGTGCAGAATTTTCAGTTTAGGACCTTTGCAACCCGCCACTGTTCTTCTTTTCCAAGCCCTTTGAAACAGATTGAAAGTAATCGTGATAGTCTTCACTTCTGCCTACTGGAAATGCTGAGAACAGCAGCAAAAATCATTGATCTGCCTCAAGCAGCTATAGGAAGCAAAAATCTCATTCCCAATCCACAGAATAAAAAAAAGAGAGAGAGAAAGGGCGGGGGTACTGCACACATGCTGAAGAAGATGAGAAATTGACAAAGCACTTACCAGTTTAAGCCAAGCTGGTTTCACTTACTTGAAAGGGAGCTGCAAAGTCATTAGTTTAGCTTTTACAGAATCTGAAGCTCAGACTAAATTCTCTGAAGCTCAGAAGCCAATAAGGAAATGGAATCACAGAATCTCAAAACAACAAAGCCATAAAAAACTGTGATGTTGTGGGAACATAGAGCTCTGAAGTGATTTTCAAACCAGTGCAGAATTTTGTCTGAAACTTCCCATAACGCAGCATCTATTATCTTATTTTTTGAATCATGACACTTTTTACATTCATATTGAATCGAGCCATTGGAAGGGCATGACACTGAAGGTAAAATACACAATCATATTTTAGAGACTAGTATGTCCAGTGAAAAATTGGTGGGTGGAGGCAGAACTCTTTATTGAAGCTCTTAAAACCATTCCACCAAATATGAAAAAGAACACAATTTAAAGAAATATCTATGATAATTTTATTTTAAACACTCAGACATATTGAAAAATTTCATCATTTCAGTGCTGAAGCTTTGTTTTCCAGCTTGACCTCTAAAATAGTTCTATTCAGATTGCAACTCGAGGAGAAGATAGAAAAAGAGTTGAATGCTCACTCTGCCTTCTACTTCGCATTCTCATTCTTAGTATCAGATGAGTTTCCATTCTTTTTTTTACACAGAAACCATGTTCCCTCGGCAAGTAGTTTCCAACCTTTTTGAGCCAATATTAAATGTTGACAATTGCAGTGTAGATGCTATAACAAAATGACTGCAAGGAAGAAGGTGGAGGTGGGGGGGGGAATGTGCCTTCTCAAAATGACTGCCTAGGTGGACAGTCAGTCTTAGAAGATCAGTATTGTACATAAGCAAGCAGGGGTAGGTGCAGAATATATTTTAAAAAGTCAAAATGGTGGCCATGATGGATCACACTTTGTGGAATCCCGATAGGCAAGACTACCAAATATTCTCTGTGCCCGTTGTCTAAATTATTAAATACAAATTTCAGGATTCACAATAAGAACAAGATTGTT